>NC_053390.1:688409265-688709265 GCF_905171765.1 Bufo bufo | reverse complement strand
AAATGTTTTGGAAAACCCATGCTCGCCCTATATACTTTTACATTTTATTTAGCACTAGCTAGTAAGAAGTCATTAGAAAATGCAGGTTACATAAACAAATGTCCGCCCACACTGAATGATGGGCAGCATCCACAGCCCCTCAAAAAAGCCAGTTCAACAACAACCAGATTATTTTTTTGTTTAGATAGACATGTGTCTTGATGGTTACACAATACAGGTAAAACTCGAAAAATTATAATATCGTGCAAAGTTCATTTATTTCAGTAATGCAACTAGGTAAAACTAACATATGAGATAGACTCATTACATGCAAAGCGAGATATTTCAAGCCTTTATTTGTTATCATTTGGATGATTATGGCTTACAGCTTATGAAACCCCAAAGTCACAATTTTGAGGTACCCTTTGCTCAGTGGGTATGGATTAATTAGCTGACTAGAGTGTGACCCTTTGAGCCTAGAATATTGAACCTTTTCACAAAATTCTAATTTTAAGCTGCATTAATGCAATTCCTTTTTAATTTGCATTTACTGAAATAAATGGACTTTTTCACAATATTCTAATTTTTCGAGTTTCACCTGTATATTTGTAACCTTGTGCCTACTATTTGGTGATTGAATAACATATAGTGACCTTATTCCCCTCTTCATTTAAAGCACTACTATTCTGTCAATCAGTCGTGTGCCACACTTTTATGGTCCATTTCTTTTTAATATATTGATTATATGTATTTAATAAAGATTATCATCATTTTTACAGCCAATTGAGACTCAGCGTCTTATTGTGTAGGTTTGTTTAGTAAGAAGTCATTACTAGTGTTGATCGAGCACCAAAGTGCTCGGGTGCTCTGGTGCTCAAGTAGAACACTTTGGGATGCTCGGGTGCTCTACAGAGCACCAGAGCACAATGGAAGTCAATGGGAGAACACGAGCGTTAAACCAGGCACCCCTGCTCTGAAGAGGGGAGGGTGTCTGGCTCACAGGAAAAGGTCAGAAATTGATGGAAACACCACTGAAATGGTTCGGGAACAGCATGGGGAGGATGTCTGGATGCATCTTGGACTCCCAGGTCGCTGCTAGGAACGATTTTGTCCGAGTAGTACGCCACTTTTACAGACTGACAATAATGCACACTTAACCAAAGATAAAATCGATTTTAGAGGAAAAATTGTTAGGAAACATTCTTTCCTGTATATTTACTTGTATATAAAGTGCAAGTGCTGCCAAAGGCACTCCGATACAACCTGTATATCACATAAAGGAGGGCCTCATTCACATTGTGGTAAAATTGTTCAGGTAGTGGGACTCCTACACTCATAAAGCCTATGCACTAAGTGAAAGGGCTGCCAAAAATTACAAGGAACCAGCACTCCAATACACCCTTTATTACACATAAAGGAGGGCATAATACACACTCTTGAAAAATTATGATTGATGACCTGCTGGTGACCCTCAAAATCATTAGGGGTAAGGGTTTACTGCTGATCTGACCATCTAAAACATTAGGGGTGAGGGTCTGCTGCTGAGCTGACCCTCTAAAACATTAGGAGCGAGGGCAGCCTAATAAGCATGTTGATATGATGGAGGAGGAGGACGAGAAAAGGAAGATTCAACCATATACCCTTTTTGTGGTAGAAGAGGTGCATGGGAATACAGTGTATTCAATACACCATATAAGTCACATTTAAATTGCCTTTATGTTCAGCAGCTTTCCTCTGGTGGAGTAGAGAAGTCAGGGGCAATCCAGGCCTTGTTCATTTTGATAAGAGTCAACCTGTGAGCATTTTCAGTTGACAGGCGGATGCGCTTATCAGTTATTATGCCCCCAGCAACACTAAATACCCGCTCTGACAAAACGCTGGTGGCAGGGCAGGCCAGCACCTTCAAGGCATAGAGGGCTAGTTCATGCCACGTGTCCAGCTTGGACACCCAACAGTTGTAAGGCACAGAGGGGTCACTGAGCATGCTGACACGGTCTGCTACGTATTCCTTCACCATTTTCCAAAACTTTTCCCTCCTTGTGACACTAGGCCGCGCATCAGGATATGGGTGCTGGAGTGGTGTCATGAAACTGTCCCTGGCCTTGGAGAGTGTTGCCTTGCCTCTGTTGGAACTGCTGTGTGTTCCCCTCGTCTCTCCTCCTCCATTGCCCAAGGAACTACGTTCTCTGCCGCCAGCGTAGTCAGGAGGATGATTCTTAATCTCCTCATCCTCTTCCTCCTCTTCGGACCATCCACGATGAACAGATGGAATAAACCTGCTATGGGTACTACCCTCTGTGATGGAGGCAACCGTCTCCTGCTCCTCCTCCTCATCATCATCCAATTTGTGCTGAGAAGACGAAATGAGGGTGGTCTGGCTATTACCCTGTGTACTGTCTTCCCCCATTTCCAGCTCTTCCACATGCAAAGCGTCCGCCTTCATTGTGAGCAGTGAGCGTTTCAGTAGGCACAGAAGTGGGATGGTTACGCTGATAATAGCAGCATCGATGCTCACCATCTGTGTTGATTCCTCAAAGTTGCGTAAAACCTCACAGAGGTGAGACATCCATGCCCATTTATAGCTTGTGAAGAGCGGAAGCTGACTGGAAATGCGAAGACCATGTTGCAGCTGGTATTCCACTACTGCCCTCTGCTGCTCACAAAGCCTGGCCAACATGTGGAGTTCCAGCGCGTGCTCAAGTTGCAGAACAGTTGGTGAGCTGGCATTTGCAAGCACTGCTGCAGCGTTGCCAGACCGGCGGCAGCTGTAGATGATTTTAGTAAATGGGCACACACGCGGCGCACCTTCACCAGTAGTTCAGGCAAATTAGGGTAGGTTTTGAGAAACCGCTGAACCACTAAGTTTAACACGTGGGCTAGGCATGGTATGTGTGTGAGCTTGCCGAGTTCCAAAGCCGCCACCAAGTTACGGCCATTATCAGACACAACCATGCCTGGTTCTAGGTTGAGTGGCGAAAGACACAGCTCAGTCTCGTCCCTTATACCCTGCCACAGCTCTGCGGCCGTGTGCTGTTTGTCAACTAAACAAATAAGTTCCAGCAGGGCCTGTTGCCGCTTCCCCACTGCAGTGCTACACTGCTTCCAGCTACTGACTGATGGCTGACTGGTGCTACAAGATGTCAATTCAGAGGTGGAAGTGGAGGAGGAAGTGGAGGAGGAGAAGAGGGGGTTGCAGCCTCTAATGTAGGTGGTAGTGTTGAGCGCGAATATTCGAATATCGAATTTTTTTCGCGAATATCGGCACTTCGCTAATTCGCGAATATTTTGAATATAGTGATATAAATTCGATATTTCGAATAATCGTTATTTTTTTTATTTTTTTTAATTGTTATATTTTTTTCTTTCCCACTTCGCTAAAGTTGTTCTTACCTGTCCTTTGGATTCCTGGCTTCCTGGCTGCTCCTGTCAGTGCCCGTTGCCGCTTCTGCCGACTTCCGTGCTCATGGAGCGTCCCCATCACCATTGGAACGTCTCCATATACTAGAATGTACTGTCGGATTTGAGAATTATGTTAAAATCGCAATTCGATTATTTCAAGTTATAATAATCGAATTTCGATTTTAACTTAGCACTGCTATATTCCATATTAGGCTATGGAATATAGCAGTGCTAAGTTAAAATCGAAATTCGATTATTATAACTTGAATTAATCGAATTGCGATTTCAACTTGGACCTGGTTTACTATGGTTGGCTTGGTAGAATTAGCGAATATGACGAATATATTCGTTATATTCCACAAAACGAAGATAACGAAGTATTCTGCATCTTCGTTTTAGCTACCTTTTCATCAACTTCGCTAATTCTAGCAATCATATAGGAAACTTTACTATAGAGACAGCTAAGTTTAATTCGCTATGCGATTATATGACTGCTTTTTTAATAAAAATAAATAGAATAAATATAATACCTGATAATTATTATAATTATTCTATTTATAAAAAAAAAGCTAAGTAATATAATCGCACAGCGAATTAAACTTATCTGTCTCTATAGTAAAGTTTCCTATATGATTGCTAGAATTAGCGAAGTTGATGAATAGGTAGCTAAAACGAAGATGCAGAATACTTTGTTATCTTCATTTTGTGGAATATGGCGAATACATTCGTTATATTCGTTTTGTGGAATATGACGAATACATTCGTCATATTCGCTAATTCTATAAAAGCCAACCATAGTAAACCAGGTCCAAGTTGAAATCGCAATTCGATTAATTCAAGTTATAATAATCGAATTTCGATTTTAACTTAGCACTGCTATATTCCATAGCCTAATATGGAATATAGAAGTGCTAAGTTAAAATCGAAATTCGATTATTATAACTTGAAATAATCGCATTGCTATTTCAATAGGAGAGTAGCCTTTAAGTTAAAATCGCAATATGCGATTATTTAAATCGCATATTAATCGCGATAACAAGAAAAATGATGAATATTCGATTTCGACGAATATAAAACGAATATTCTATCGAATATTCGCGAATTTCGTCGAAATCGAATATGGCACCTGCCGCTCATCACTAGTAGGTGGTGGTGAAAATCCTGAAGGAAGTAGGTCCTGCAATCCTTGGCGTCGGTAGCATCTGTGCCATCCAGGGGTACGACTCGCTCCCGGCCTCCACAACATTCACCCAGTGTGCCGTCAAGGAAATGTAGCATCCCTGACCAAAAGCAATTGTACATGTGTCAGTCAATAAGTGTACCTTCCCAATAACTGCGTTGGTCAGGGCACGTGTGATGTTACGGGACACATGCTGGTGTAAGGCGGGGATAGCACACCGGGAAAAATTGTGGCGGCTGGGGACTGAGTAATAAAGAACGGCCACCGCAATCAGGCTGCGGAAAGCCTCAGTGTCCACAAGCTTAAATGGCAACATTTCCAGGGCAAGCAATTTGGAAAGGTGCGCATTTAGTGCTATGCCCTCTGGGTGGGTGGCTGGGTATTTGCGCTTTCGATCAAAGGCCTTGTGTATGGACATATGTACGCTGGTCTGGGACACAAAAGTGGATTTGCTAGATGATGGTGCTTGAGAAGGTCCAGGTGCAGGGAGCGAGGCATACGGGGCTGCATCTTGGACAGGGGATTGGCCAGCACATAACACAGGGGAAGAGGAGGCAGTGGTGTGACCCGCAGACACTGATTTTGGACCCAGGCATTCGGCCCACCTATTAGGGTGCTTTGATGCCAAGTGGCAGATCATGCTGGTGGTGGTGAGGTTGCTATTGTTCACGCCCCTGCTCATTTTCGTATGGCACAGGTTGCAAATGACAATTCTTTTATCGTCCACACTTTCCTCAAAAAAGCGCCAGACTGCGGAACACCTACCCCTTGGCAAGGGAAATAGCTGCAAGGGGTTGCTCCAGGGAACAGTTGCGGGCCTGTTTGGTGTGGCCCGCCTTCTCCCTTTTGCCACCCCACTTCCTCTTGCAGCCTGTTGTGATGCTGCGGATCCCTCCCCCTCTGTACTGCTGTCTTCGCTCGGCTTGCCACCTTCCCAGGTTGGGTCAGTGATTTTATCGTCCAGCACCTTCTCCTCCACTTCCTCACTCTGGTCATCCTCCTGACTTGTTGACCTATCAAGAACCTAACTTATTGACAACTGTGTCTCATCCTGATCATGAACCTCTTGAGACACTAATTGCCGTTGACTTATTGACAACTGTGTCTCATTATCAGGGTGAGGATTCTGTTGACCAGATTCTTGGCTACTGAGACTGTACTTTGTGGAAGACAGGGTAGTGCTTAACCGACTGGAAGCATTATCTGCTCCAATCCAACCGACCCCCTGGTCGCACTGGTGTGACGTCGAGAGTAGTGTCTTGATCTGCCCTGCAAACTCAGACATGAAGCTAGGTATTGTGGATCGTGTTTCTTGTGCTCTGGCAGCAGGCACAGTTTCACCGCGCCCAGGGCCACGGCCTCTGCGTGCACCATCAACACCACGGTCACTTCCCCGTCCCTTACTGCTCGCCTTGAGCATATTAAATGGTATATATGCTTGCAAGTATGTCACACGTACAGAAGCGCAGGTTTTGTAAGTGTATGCGCAAATAAATTACACTGAATGTCACAGATATTTAGGATACACAAACATTGTACAGGAGATGTAGCGCGGGTAATGTCACTGTCACCAGCGGCCAAAAAATTACACTGAATGTTACAGATATTTAAGATTCGCAAACGTTATACAGGAGATGTAGCGCAGGTAATGTTGCTGTCACTAGCAGCCAAAAATTTTAACTGAATGTCACAGATATTTAGGATGCGCAAACATTATGCAGTAGATGTAGCGCAGGTAATGTCGCTGTCACCAGCGGCGAAAAAATTACACTGTATGTCAAAGAAATTTAGGATGCGCAAACATTATATAGAAGATGTAGCGCAGGTAATGTTGCTGTCACCAGCTGCAAAAAAATTACACTGAATGTCAAAGAAATTTAGGATGCGCAAATGTTATACAGGAGGTGTAGAGCAGATAATGTCGCTGTCAGCAGCCGCCAAACAATTGCGCTGAATGTCACAGAGAATGTGATATTTAGGATGCACAAATGTAACACAACAGATGTAGCAGAGGTTGTGTCACTGTCAGCAGCGGCCAAACAATTGCACGCAATTTAGCGCAGGTTGCGCTAATAATATATGTTGCAGCCAGATAAAACAATAGTCCTTAAAAGGACTTTTGGGTCTCTAACACCTTTCAAGACTAAACCCTGCCTAAAAAATAAAAAAAAAATCCTGTCCCTATACTATCTGTCCCTTCTGCTCTCCAGCTCGCCCTGACTGACTAAGCCAAACCACCCGATGACACGTTCCGACCAGCCAATCACTGTAATTCCAGTAACCAACATGGCTACGGCATTATAGTGAGTGCCAGTACTTTCCCGCACATTTAATGGCTGCATAGCAGCCAGCAAACGTGCGGGGAGGAGACTCGAGTCAAAATGGTGTTCGGTCGAGCATGCTAGCTCAACACTAGTCATGTGTTATGTATATGTGATATATTTTCCAGTGCTTTATTGAAGAACCTTTTAGACGATCTGTACTTGACCATGTTTATTATCTTAATGTTACATTATGTACATTTAGATTGTATTTCCATTTGCTATGGCATTTAGTTGCCATATTTGGTGGTGTATTTTATATAGTTTATTTCATACTGTGAGACTGACTATGTCTTGGACATGAACACAATGTAGCTAAAACTCATTTTCATTTCAACTTCTGGATCAGGTTCAGTATAACAACTCCCAGTAAGGAATGCACCAAACTAATTAGTATTGTTTTTTTTTTTTTCTGAGAAAGCGCTATTAAATTGTTTCTTTGTGCAAAAACATAGTTAGGCTTCATGCAGATGGCTGTGTCTTTATTTCGGACAGCAAAACAATGGATCTGCAAAAAAACGGATAGCTTCCTTTTCTCACTCCTAACCATAAAAAGGGTGATTTTCATCTGCAATACAGACCATAATAGGACACGTTCTATATTTTGCAGAACGGCCACATGGATCCGCAAAAAAATTTATTTTTCTATGGCTTAATAGAAATAACTGGGTCATTGGGCTATCTGAAAAAATAGCACACAGATGAAAAATACAGGATAGGTCATCAATAGTCAAAAGCAGACAACCCCTTTAATTGCTTCCCCTTGTCATGGTATGTCAATGGAGTTATCTGTAACTGCCACTAGGTAGTCCCTTTGAGTTTAGTACTATATGTATACAATGGCTTACAATTGGCTCCATCTAGTGGTGGCTGTAAGCAGTCAAAGTTATCTAACTTAAGTTAAAAACATGAGCTCCCCAATGTCCAAAATTGATTAGCACAATGCAGTACATTAAAGGGAACTCTCAGTGGGGGTGGAAGCCATTCTGATCTTTGCTGTGGTGCCCTATGATTTCTATGTATGACCCACCTCAGTGATCACTATGAAAAATAGAGAAGGAGAAAGATATTGAGTGAAAACTATAATAATCATAACCCATCCATTTACTGGACTCTTCTGCTGTGGTGGTCTTTGTGAAGTTAAATGTTATTCCTGTGTTTGGTCATAAGTTAGTAGAAAGTTAAGATATAAAGAAGTCCCCAATAATTTTGCAATGATAATCAGTTTTTGAGCTAAACAATATAAACCATCCTAAATTCTACAGTTAACCATTTTATGTATATGTCTGTTTACAGATGTGTGATAAGTCACTATTCCATCTACATTTGATCAAGGCCTAAAAGACTTTCAAAGACACGCATACATATGCATTATTAACAACTGTGACCTTACTGAAAGCTTTAGACAGAATATGGTATTTATGAGGGAGGATACAAGGATTGCATCTGAACTGCTGAGGGAGGATCTCCCACTCATTTTTGTAGATGTACATTCTCTTATCATGGGTGATGAATAAGCTCTGAAAACAGATAAGACCACATAAAGTTGTAAATACTCATGAAAATCAGACATTGTGAAATAGTGGTAATGTTAAATAACCATAGCTTTTTATGTTTAGTCAGTTTTTACATTTCACAATTAAGGCTACTTTTGCAGCACGCCAGACCTGCAGGGTATAGCGAAGCGAGGTCTTGGTTATGGGCAATCGAGGGTTGCTCACTGTATAGGAGAACCCTGGGCAGGCATGCGGCAGTGAAGGAGAGGTAGGCACAGTTCCTCTGGGGCACACTCTGTATGTAGGGATCAGGCCTGATGGTGGATGAGGTGCCCTGGATGTTACAGGTATTTTGAGTGCCTGGGGCAAGGTCCCTTTTGGATTCGTGACGCCAGTGCCTGTGACGGTGGCACACCGATTTGTAGTGGGAATAATTGAGGTACACAGATGGTATAGTGAACCAAACGTTTCTTTACTGAACAGTCCAACTTTATACAGTAAGGTAGTTATACAGTCCTTTGTATTACAGCTTGCAAGCAGGCTTATTCCACAAGATGGCAGGTATAAGTTATGCAAGATACTCAGAGGGTAAATCCACAATGTACTCAGAATCAGGTTGTACCTTTCCTCAGAAATAGCGTACACTGTTCCTTTCTAGAACTCCTGTCTGGTTTCAATCCCAAGGCCCGGATGCCTAAATGGTGGCTTAAATCCTTGGTATATATATATCTTCCTCTCGTATTAAATCCTTGCTTTTCTTCCTAAAGCATCTGCCTATCAGGGTTACTTATCTTTGCCTGTAGTATGTTGGCTTTATTGCTGCAGGGCTGTGGTTTCTCCCAGGAGGTGACGTCCTGCAACCGGGGTGTCTCTACTGAGCTAAGCCTAGCCTCAGGAGCTTCAGGTGGACGAAGTAACTCCTCTAGTCCCCTGGAATGAACTACTACTCCCCTGCCTGGGCCTTCCCATATATATCTAGGGCTCTCTAGCTCCCTCTAACATCTGGGAGGCTAAACTACACCCTGACAGGCCTGACACCAGCTAACACAGGGAAATGCATACACATAACATTAAATGTAATAAAGACACATTAACCCCTTTTGTGCAGTGCCAACCTTTACCTAGTGGGACACTACATACAACCACGCTATAACGTTGCCCGTCCTCGGCGCAACATGGAGGGGCCCTGCCCGGCTGGATACTGCAGCCTGAAAGACAAAATGAGAACCGGCATACATGGCAAATATCACAGCAACAATACAAACATTGACAACCAATATAACTGCAGGGAATGGTGAAAAGGGGCGTCGTTCTCTTCTCTCAGGATAATGGAAGGGAACAGGGGCGCTGACCTGGTGCAGCGTATTAATAACCAGGATAGTCCATGAAAACATAAATAAACATAAGTCCTTGGAGGCTCAAAGGAACACATGATTCCGTACCCAGGCTTGCAACAAGGGTTAAACAGGGGTTTCCCGTGAGGGGCTACCTGGGCCCATGATGTAGTCCTCAAACCTCACAGGTGGGTGTCCCCTGGTAGAACGTGTAGACCTCCTTGGTGGCAGAGATTCTTCCTGCCTGGACTCAGGAAGGTCAAGGGAGCTCACCGCCTCTGGAGCTTCTTCAGGAACTCTCTGAGGTAAGGTCTCCTGAGACGGGAGACCAACAGGAACAGGAGCAGGAACCAGCAAATTCAGCCAAGGCGTGAGGGCCCAGTGGAGCGGCTCTTTATCATGGATCAAGTTCTCCACAGCCTGCATAGGGTCCATAGGTGGAGCCGGCAATTCCTCCTCAGAAGGCTCAGGCAACCAAACCTTGTCTCCAAGAGCCAGGGGTCCCGCATGGGCAGTCTGGTCATAGTCTTTTTGCTGGCGTTCCCGGACATTCTCCATGCGTTCTTGCACAATTTCCTTGGCATTAAGAAGACGCCTCTGGTGCTCCACTACCCAATCAGTCCTGGGCAGTGGGTTGATCACATCCAGCACTTGTACCCCCAGGGAGTGATCCGCAGGTAATCTCCCTTGTCGCCCAAACATCAGATAGAACGGGGTGTAACCGGTGGAACAATGGATGGTGTTGTTATAAGTGTACATCAGTTGTGGCAGCAGAGTAGGCCAATCACCCCTCGTATCAGGGGGTACTGCTCTCAGCATTTCAATGAGAGTCTTATTCATCTTTTCACAGAGTCCGTTACCTTGCGGATGATAGGCGGTGGTCCGGACTTTCTGGCAGTTGTGCAGCAGGCACATCTCATGGAACAGCTGTGACTCAAACGCAGACCCTTGATCGGTGAGGATCCTTTCTGGACAGCCGTAGGGCAGAAGGAAATGTTTCCAGAACGCCTCCGCTGTAGTCTTGGCTGTCAGGTCTTTCACAGGCACTGCTACGACAAACTTGGTGAAGTGATCAATTATAGTCATGGCATATGTATACCCAGAGCGACTCGGCTCCAACTTCACATGATCAATCGCGACAAGTTCTAAAGGAGCTGTACTTACAATAGGATGGAGAGGCGCCCTCTGGTCATGGCGTTCAGTCCGCCCCACAGCACAGGCAGTGCATTCTCGGCACCATTTCTCGATATCCTCTCTCATCCCAATCCAATAGAATCTTCTCCGTATAGTGGCCTCAGTCTTTTGCACACCGAAGTGTCCGGACTGGTTGTGGTACATGTCCAGTACCAGGCTGGCATCCCGACGTGGCAGGAGAATCTGGTAGACTCTATCACAGGACACTGGATCCAGACTCCTTCTGAGCAACAGGCCTCTTTGAAGGAATAGTTGGTGGCGATGTCTCCACAGTCTTACTAGTTCTGGGTCTGCACTCTTCCTGCGGATTCTCTCAGGGATTTTCCCACTGGTAAGGAAGTCAAGCAGTTCACCGAGGACTCTACTTTCGGACTGGAGCTTAATCCATCTTTCTTGATCGCCTCCGGACTCAGGATCATCTGAGGAGGGAAGATCAGCAGCAGGGAGATTTTCAGTACGGATATTATCCTGCTGGGAAAATTTTCTGTAGAACGCGGGCATTTCCACTTCTTCCCAGGCATCTTTTAACTCATCTGGGGCCTCTGTAGTGGGGAGCCGCGACAGGGCATCAGCATTATCATTGGAGCGGCCTGCCCGGTACTTCACAGAAAAGTCATAGTTGGCAGGGCGGGAGGCCCATCTTTGCTCCAGTGCCCCTAACTTGGCCGTGTTCAGATGCGCCAGGGGATTATTGTCCGTGAAGGCAACAAATGGTGTGGCAGCAAGATAGTCTTTGAACTTTTCAGTCACAGCCCACACTAAGGCAAGAAACTCCAGCTTGAAAGAACTGTAATTCTGATCATTCTTTTCAGCTCCCTTCAGGGATCTGCTGGCGTAGGCAATTACCTTTTCTTTGTTGTCTTGCACTTGAGCCAACACGGCCCCCAGGCCTCTTTTACTGGCATCCGTGTAGAGGAGGAATGGCTTCTGATAATCTGGGTAACCCAGAACAGGGGGTTCAGTCAACTTCTTCTTTAGGAGTTGAAAGGCAATTTCTCGCTCCTGGTTCCATTCAACAGTTCCTGGATGGGATCCGCAATTTGTGCGAAATGTGGGATGAAACGCCTGTAGTACCCTGCAAAACTGAGAAAGCTTCTCACCTCTTTCACGGTCGTTGGAGTAGGCCAGTTGCGGACAGCAGCAAGTTTATCAGGATCAGGCTGTATTCCTTCGGCACTAACAACGTGCCCAAGGTATTTGACCGCTGGTTTCAGTAGGTGGCACTTGGATGGCTTGATCTTGAGGCCATATTTAGCAAGAACTTGAAACACCTCACCCAGGTGCTTTAGATGGTCCTCATACGTTTTGGAGTATACAATGACGTCATCCAGATATAAGAGTACAGTCTCAAAATTCCTATGGCCTAGACAACGTTCCATCAGCCGCTGGAATGTTCCTGGAGCGTTACACCGTCCAAACGGCATATAATTGAATTCAAACAGGCCCATAGGTGTAGTGAAAGCAGTCTTTTCTCGATCTTCTGGGGCCATGGGTACTTGCCAGTACCCACTGGTTAAGTCCAAGGTAGAGAAATAGGCTGATGACCCCAGAGCAGTCAAGGACTCTTCAATGCGTGGCAATGGATATGCATCTTTGTGGGTGATTTGATTAATTTTTCTGTAATCCACGCAGAACCTTATGCTGCCATCTTTTTTTCGGACAAGAACTAGGGGCGCAGCACAGGGACTATGGCTGTCCCGGATTATATTAGAGTCTTTCATCTCTTTTATCATCTCTTTCACAGACTGATAGGTAGTAGGTGGTATGGGTCTGTGCCTCTCCTTAATAGGAGGATGAGAGCCAGTGGGTATGGTGTGCTTGATTACACTGACCTCTCCGTAGTCTGTGGAGTGTTTGCTGAAAGCCTGGTGGTGCTCCTTCACCAGCTTCAGGACTCCCTCTATCTGCTCCTTTGGGGTAGATTCGTCCCCCACATGTAGTTCTTCCCACCAGGATGTTGTAGGGGTGCTGCTGCTCTGTGTGGTCTGGAACGCCTCCGTGGCAGGCAGACGGATCACATCCTGGAAAGACACCTGGAAAAGCTGAGCAACGGGGCAGTGTTTAAGGAGAGTAACGGGATGGTCACCAAAGTTAATCAAGCGGACAGGCACTTTACCTTGAGACACGGTCACCAGGCTCTTGGCTGTCCGTACGAAGGGATGATTTTCAAAGGGAATAGGTTCCACTAGGGCTTGATAGTCCTGGCCCTGGATCCCTAACACCGCACGGCACCACAGGATGATCTGGGAATTTGGAGGCAGAGTTACCGGCCGGTTATCCCGGTTCCGGACAGTGCAAATTTCTCCTTTCTTGTTGGCGAACTTTTGTTGAGCACACAGCACACTAATAGTCTTTTGAATAACTCTTCTGGAAGCAGGTGAGGCTGAAGAGATAGTTTGGTTCAATGCGTCAAGTACTTCAGGGTAACAATTTTTTAGAACGTTAGTCCCTAATATCACAGGGTGTCCTCCTTTATCTCCTGCTTGTACCACAATCACGCCTTGCTGTGGCAGGGTGGCTTCTCCCACCTGAAGGGTAGGTTCCCAATACCCATGCACTTTCACTGGCTTACCGTTGCTGGCAATGATGTCTAGCCAGGACTCAGGTGGCTGGGTGAGGAGACTTGGATCCCAGAACTTATCAAAGGCAGGCCGTTGAATGGTGGTGACCTGTGACCCAGTGTCCAACAGGGCTTCAAAGGGTATCCCGTTGATACATATATTGATCTTTGGACGGGATCCTACATACTTAGGCATCCAGCTTGGATCCTTTGGACCTACTGTTCTACCTCCCGAGGGGCGGTCCTCTGCCTCAGGGGTTGCCCGTTTAACTGCCAGCACATTGATTCAGTATGTCCATATTTCTTGCAGTGGTGGCAGACAGGCTGTTTTCTACTTCTGGGCCTGTACCTCGGTCGCCCATCAGGCTCTTTTGGGTATACGTCTCCATATGCAGGTGGGAGCCTTGGAGGAAAAGGACCTTCATCTTCTAGTAACAATGGTCTCTCCCATTCCTCTATCTTTTTGCACACCTTCTCTAGGCTTAGAGTAAGATGGTTCACTTGCTCCATGAGGGCTGCCACTACGTCTGTGACTGGAGCTTGGGTGGCCTGACTGACCCCTGCAGACCCCACATTCACAGTCTTGGGCTGACAATCCTGAAGGTTCATAGGAGGCTGCTGGCCCTGGAGCAGGGTTCTGGCCCAATATACTGATGGCCAATTCTTTAAAGTCCAGAAATGCACAGTGGGGGTGTTGAGCTGACAACATGCGTAGCTGGCCCTTTAAATGCTCATTACTTACGCCTGCAATGAATTGCTCTCTAAGAGTCCGGTCCTGGTCCTCAGCTTCTTTAGGATCCACTTGGACTACAGCTCTCAGTGTCTCTTGTAAGGACAGGGCAAAATCACGGAGCGACTCTCCAGGTTGCTGCTTTCTGCTGAAGAAACGCATTTTAACTTCTGACCCCGTTCTGGCCTCAAATGTGGTGCCCAAGCGATCAAAGATCTGTTCCAGGCTACTTTTCTCAGAGCGGGGCCACGACATGACTTCCCTGCGGGCGGCCCCTTCCAACTGAGCTAGGAGGATCTCCATTTGCTGTTCAGCAGTTATGGGGTAAAGCCGGAACAAGGCCAATATCTGCTCCCTAAAGTCCTTTAACTTGTGAGCTTCCCCGGAATAAAGTGGGAACCAGGGGGCCCCAAAATAGTACGGCATAGTTAGCGGCATCAGGCTTGGCGGTGCCGCGGCGGCAGGGGCCCTAGGGTCGGCTGGGGATACTTCAGGAGACACGGCTGGGGCCACCTGTCCGATTTCCTCAGGGGTGGACATGATGCTGCTAGGTGGGTATGGCCCTTTAAATGTAGGGCAGCGGACCGGAGTGGCAATGGTAATAACCCTTTTTTTTTTTTTTCGCAGGAAAGTCTTTTATCAGTAACGGGAGTCCCTCCGGTGCCCTGGCAGGGGTCGGGAACGTTCCGGTAAGGTAAATAGAAGAGCCGACAACAGTTCTACGTTGGTACTCACTCCGGTGGTGCTCGCTCCAAGTCTCGCGAGATGCGTGGCTACGGGCGTCGGACGTCTCGCGTACAGCGTCAGCAGGTGGGCGCGGCCTCTCGTAGCTCCGGGACTCAGGTAGGCGGCACCTTTTTCTCCAGACAGGGCGGCGTTCTTCCTCCTCGCCGGCTGGGTGATGACTCCGCCTGGTTCTTTTCGCGCCAAAGTCCTCTTTTTCGCGCCAAACAGTTCACCGGGCGCACTTGTAATCCACCTCAGGTTTAAGTGGCAAAATGGCTGTCTATTCACTGACAGCAAGCGGTGGCTTAAACAAGCAGCTCACAGTCCAGAAAACACTATCTTCACACCGCTAATTATGACAGTTCTTTGGCCCAGCAATTTTGAATAAAACAATAGGGCTTGGTCACTTTAAGGCAATTTTTAGCACACAGTTTTATATCCGCAATGGCGCAGGAATGTTCCGTAAATCCTGTTCGTGACGCCAATTTATGCAGCACGACAGACCTGCAGGGCATAGCGAAGCGAGGTCACGGTTATGGGCAATCGAGGGTTGCTCACTGTATAGGAGAACCCTGGGCAGGCATGCGGCAGTGAAGGAGAGGTAGGCACAGTTCCTCTGTGGCACACTCTGTATGTAGGGACCAGGCCTGATGGTGGATGAGGTGCCCTAGATGTTACAGGTATTTTAAGTGCCTGGGGCAAGGTCCCTTTTGGATTCGTGACGCCAGTGCCTGTGACGGTGGCACACCGATTTGTAGTGGGAATAATTGAGGTACACAGATGGTATAGTGAACCAAACGTTTCTTTACTGAACAGTCCAACTTTATACAGTAAGGTAGTTATACAGTCCTTTGTATTACAGCTTGCAAGCAGGCTTATTCCACAAGATGGCAGGTATAAGTTATGCAAGATACTCAGAGGGTAAATCCACAATGTACTCAGAATCAGGTTGTACCTTTCCTCAGAAATAGCGTACACTGTTCCTTTCTAGAACTCCTGTCTGGTTTCAATCCCAAGGCCCGGATGCCTAAATGGTGGCTTAAATCCTTGGTATATATATATCTTCCTCTCGTATTAAATCCTTGCTTTTCTTCCTAAAGCATCTGCCTATCAGGGTTACTTATCTTTGCCTGTAGTATGTTGGCTTTATTGCTGCAGGGCTGTGGTTTCTCCCAGGAGGTGACGTCCTGCAACCGGGGTGTCTCTACTGAGCTAAGCCTAGCCTCAGGAGCTTCAGGTGGACGAAGTAACTCCTCTAGTCCCCTGGAATGAACTACTACTCCCCTGCCTGGGCCTTCCCATATATATCTAGGGCTCTCTAGCTCCCTCTAACGTCTGGGAGGCTAAACTACACCCTGACATGCCTGACACCAGCTAACACAGGGAAATGCATACACATAACATTAAATGTAATAAAGACACATTAACCCCTTTTGTGCAGTGCCCACCTTTACCTAGTGGGACACTACACTTTCACATCAGCGTTTTCCTTTCCGCTATTGAGATCCTTCATAGGATTTTAAAAGCAGAGGAAAACACTCCAGTTTTGTCCCAATTAATTGTCAATGGAGACAAAACTGAACGGAATGGACTGCACCAGAATGTATTCTGTTCCGCTGCGTTCCCATTATGCAGACAGATCCATCATAAAACACACACAATGTAAGTCAATGGTGACGGATCTGTTTTTTTCGGACACAAAAAATACAGATTCGGAGCCCATTGACTTACAATGGACTTAGGGACGGATTTGTCTTGCTCATTTGGGATATAATACAACCGGATCCATTCTGAACGGATGCAGACTGTTGTATTATATACCGGATGCGTTTTTGCTGAAACCATGACGGATCCTGCAAAAACGCAGATGTCACGACGGATCCAGAAGAAAATCTGATGTGACCAGAGCCTTAATCATGGATTCCAATTTGATAAGGAATTACTGCACAATGATCTTGACTACCAATTGTGTTATTGTATGAACTTGCCTGCTACTGTCTTGTGTGGTGTGATTACTTTTCAGGGTGAACTTGAGATGTGAAAGTGCAGGGATGGACCATATTTTCCCCCTTCAGTCAGAAGGAGGTGTTGCCTAAATGCCCCTTTACGTGGCCTGTATGTTAACACTCAACCTCATAGAGAATCATTATTGATGGGCAGAAGATCTCTCTTTACAAATCATAATCTGATGCCAGCCAATGACGGTTTTGGAGTCTGCATCAACGATGCTTTCCCCCGATGAATGAGCATTTGCATAAGGCATTTATTGGGAACAAGCATGCATTGGAACATTTCTTCCTAATAATTCCCTCGATAATCTCACCCCTGAAAACTTTGGGGGAGATTTAGAAAACCTAGTATAAAAGAATACTGGTTTAGTTGCCCATAGCAATTAATCAGATTTCACCTTTAATTTTCCAAAGGGGTGCTAAAAAACTGAAAGGTCAAATCTAATTGTTTGCTATGGGCAACTAAGCCAGTTTACATTTACACCCGTTTGTTATCTCTGCCCCTTTGGCCTACTTTTGGCCTTTGGGACCCAGCATTTGTTGTTTTTTCATTTTTTATTTTTTTTCATTGTTACTAGAGATGAGCAAATTTTAAAAAAATGTGTTTCAGGCGCTTCACCGAATGTTTTCAAGAAATTAGCTTTGTTCCAAATTAATTTGTCACAAAGCATGTCAATTCAGCTAAGGGCCGGCCTGCAGGGAGAGTGTATCTTGGTGTACATCACTGCGCACTGCAGCAACATGCATAGCTAGTCCTTTCTGGTAGTGAAACAGTTACTGTACGTCAGTATGACAGGTAGGTCTCATACAGTATATGTACATGAGCGTCGTCGTGCAGGCCACCAACAGTCCTAGCTAACCACTAGCTAAACCAAAAGAAAAGCGTACAGCATTCTTTAGTAAAAGGGGAAAAAAAACACTGCTCGTCCCTGCAAGACCTGTGTCCCAGGACTCTGGAGTGGAACAAAAGGACATGGAGGCAGTGTCAATAAAGTAGTGGAGAAAAAAAAAGGTTCTTTGAAGCCATGTTGTGGCAGTGAAAACACATGCTTTTGAATCAATTCCATTAGCTGTAGAATGACTGTGCGTCACTATTAGGCTCAGTTCACACTTCACTTATTTGGTCAGTTATGGGTCAGAAGCACAGTACATGCACAGACCTTTTTATGAGGTATCATAAGGTTTCTGCGAGTATGACTGGCTCCTGATTTTGGCTCACCATACAGTAACTGCTAGAATTAAAGTGGCTCTGTCACCAGGATCAACCCTATTAAACCAGGCATACTGACTTGTAGGGCTCATCACGCTGATTAAAACCGTGCCTTTCTTTTGTCTGTATGATAAATAGTTGCAGATAAATCTGTGTTTTTATTCATATGCAAATGAGCAATTTGAGCACTAGGAGGCTGGACTGAAAATTCTGAGCATTGCTTTGTAACACCCCCTGTGCTCTGCACACCCCTCCCTCCCATTGATTGACAGGACTAGACATGTTGAGGGCAGAGCTGTGTCCTAGAGCTGTGTCCTGTCTGCTCAAAAAGATAATCTACATATAAGTGCTTTATTCATAGGCACAATATAAGTGCTTTATTCAAAGGCACAATGTATGATTATACAGACACTAGTAATATGTTAGCTTATAAGCTTAGAAACACTATGTATCTTTATGAGATAATGCTATAGCTTAGTGGTATAGTGGTTTACCATGCATGTAGAAGTCCAATATTCAAATCCTAGCAGAGATATACATTTTTTTCTGTTATTTTTTTTTCTTGTATTCAAAACCATATTAAAAGGCTATACTATGATAAATATTATTATAAATAATAATATAATCATATAATAATAAGGCCTTACTATATTGAGAGAAGTGTTTTTTCTTTGCTAAAACCTATTACTGGTTTATTCACATACATAATATATGATTAAAAAGAAGCCAGTTATATTTATAAGCTTTCTAAAAAGAAAAAAATATATATTATTCTCAATTCACTGAAAGGGCCAGCGCAGGCGAAAAATACATGGCAGACAGGGCCGGCAGGAGGAGACCAAGGCGCGTCCAGAGGTGGGAGAATGGAGCTTCTAGGAGCAGGGGCAACGCCCCCTGCTCCTAGAGGCTAATTAGCATGTTATAAAAGTTAGATTTCTGGCGTAAAGGGGGCATAGATACAAGTAGGTAAAGGCTAGTTAGGTTCAGCTGACATTAGCACATCGCTAATGTCAGCTAGTTTAACCCCTTAAGGACACAGCCCTATTTCCCCTTAAGGCCCAGGCAATTTTTTGCAAATCTGACCAGTGTCACTTTAAGTGCTTGATAACTTTAAAACGCTTTTACTTACGCAGGCCGTTCTGAGATTGTTTTTTCGTCACATATTGTACTTCATGACACAGTTAAACTTGGGTCCAAAAACTTAATTTCTTTGCATATAAAATACCAAATTTACCAAAAAATTTGAAAAATTAGCAAATTTCAAAGTTTCAGTTTCTCTACTTCTGTAATACATAGTAATACCCCCAAAAATTGTGATGACTTTACATTCCCCATATGTCTACTTCATGTTTGTATAATTTTGGGAATGATATTTTATTTTTTGGGGATGTTACATAGCTTAGAAGTTTAGAAGCAAATTTTGAAATTTTTCAGAAATTTTCCAAATCCCACTTTTTATGGACCAGTTCAGGTCTGAAGTCACTTTGTGAGGCTTACGTAATAGAAACCATCCAAAAATGACCACATTTTAGAAACTACACCCCTCAAGGTATTCAAAACTGATTTTACAAACTTTGTTAACCCTTTAGGTCTTCCACAAGACTTCATGGCAAACGGACATAAAATTTAAGAATTTCGATTTTTTGGAAAATTTTCCAATATAATCAAATTTTTCCAGGAACAAAGTACAAAGTAAGGGTTAACTGCCAAACAAAACTCAATATAGGTTGCCCTGATTCTGTAGTTTGCAAAAACATCCCATATGTGGTCCTAAACTAGGACATAGAAGGAGGGGAACGCCATATGGGTTTTGAAGGACTGGTTTTGTTTATACCATGTCCCATTTCAAGCCCCCGTTGCACCCCTAGAATAGAAATTACAAAAAAGTGACTCCATCTAAGAAAGTACACCCCTCAAGGTATTCAAAACTGGGTTTACAAACTTTGTTAACCCTTTAGGTGTTCCACAGGAGTTAATGGCAGATGGAGAAACAATTTTGGAATTTCTATTTTTTGGAAAATTTTCCATTTTAACCCTTACTTTAGGCACTGATTCTACTAAAGTGGGAAAGAGCTCTAGTGTTGAGTGAACCCGAACTATGAAGTTCGGGTCCCGTACCTAACTTTGCATATTCGGGTACCCGGACCCGAACTTTGACGGAAAAGTTTAGGTTCGAGTTTGGTGTTCGGGCATTTAATAAAGCTTTTGAAATGCTGCAGGGCAGCCAATTAACAAGCTTTTAAGCTGTGGGAACTTAGAAGCCATTACAGCCATGTCTAGTAATTGCATGGCTATAATTGGCCGGTGCATCATGTGACCCAGCCTCTATACAAGCTGGATCATGTGTAGCACTGCCCATCAGCTCTGAGTAGTGCAGGGACAGGAAGCAGGCAGCTGAAGTGAGGGAGAGTCTTAGGAATCTGGCTATTTGTTTTATAGGTGAACTATAATGATTTTTTGTGGGTGCAATATACCAGTTTTGCACCCCTGACACAGAAATATAATAATAAACCTGGCTGTTAATTCTGTGGGTGACCTATAGTGATTTTTTGTGGGTGCAATGCACCATTTTTGTACCCCTGACACAAAAATATAATAGTTAATCCGTCTGTTAGTTTGGTGGGTGATATATTCCCATTTTTAGTGTGAGGTACACCTGCACTGCATATGTGACAGGGAAATTAATATAGTTAATCCGTCTGTTACCTCGGTGGGTGACATATACCCATTTTTGGTGTGAGATACACATGCACTTTATATGTGACAGGGAAATTAATATGGTTAATCTGACTGTTAGTTTGGCTGGTGACATATACCCATTTTTGGTGGGAGGTACACCTGCCCTGCATACGTGACAGGGAACTTAATATAGTTAATCTGACTGTTAGTTCGGCTGGTGACATATACCCATTTTTGGTGTGAGAAACAGGTGCACTACATACGTGACAGGGAAATCAATATAGTATATATGACTGTTAGTTCAGACGGTGACATATACCCATTTTTGGTGTGAGATTTACGTGCACTACATATGTGACAGGGAAATTTATATAGTTAATCCGTCTGTTAGTTCGGCCAGTGACATATACCCATTTTTGGTGTGAGGTATACCTGCACTGCCTATGTGACAGGGAAATTAATATAGTTAATCCGTCTGTTAGTTCGGCAGGTGACATATACCCATTTTTGGTGTAAGATACACATACACTGCCTATGTGACAAGGAAATGAATATAGTTAATCCATCTGTCAGTTCGGTGGGTGACATATTCCCATTTTTGGTGTGAGGTACACCTGCACTGCATATGTTAAGGGGAAATTATCCCATTTTTGGTGTGAGGTACACCTGCACTGCATATTTGACAGGGAAATGAATACAGTTAATCTGTCTGTTAGTTCGGTGGGTGACTTCAAAGAATGAGGAGAGCATCAAATAAGGGACGTGGCCCAGGTCATGGTGCTGCTGGTACTGGTTGAGCTCCTGTTGCAGGGAGAGGACGTGGTCAATCTGTGCCAGCTACGTGCTCAAATGAAGCACCTTCCTCAGGTGCACATAGACGACAGGACGTTCAGCGTCATTTTGTAGACCCGAATACCAGTGTACTAATGGTGAGGCCAGAACAAGTAGAGGCGGTACTAGATTGGATGGCTGATAGTGCCTCCAGTTCCTTCACATTTTCTCCCACCTGTTCCACTGCTGAAACTGCAGAGTTGGCACCTGCAGCCCATGGGCATGTCTTTCACCTTACCCCCTTGCAAATCAGAGCGAGCAGGGTGCAAAAGCAGAGTGGCCGTCTCCTGACAGTATGCCTGCTACTGCCTACCACACCCAGGGATTGAGCACACCAAAGTCAGCTCCAAGGAGTTCCCTGGCGTGGCAGTTCTTCAGACAATGTGCTGACGACAAGACGTGAGTGGTTTGCATGCTGTGCAATCAGAGCCTGAAGAGAGACATAAATGTTCGAAACCTGAGCACCACCTGCATGACCAGGCATCTAAATGCAAAGCACGAGCTGCAGTGGAGTACACACCTGAAAAAACACAAAAGACCTCTGGAGTGACAGTGGCACCTGCCACCCGCAAACAGAGGATGTGGCAGCAACCTCCACCACCGTCACCCAGCATGTCAACACTGTCCCATGGAAGCTTTCAGCTGTCCAATCCCCAAACACTGGACAGAAAAGGGAAGTAACCCCCTACCCACCCGTGATCCCTGGCACTGAATGCCAGCATTTCAAAATTCCTGGCCTTTAAAATGCTGTCAATCTGTCTGGTGGAAACAGAGACTTTTAAAAACCTTATGGAGATGGCTGTCCCACAGTATGTGGTTCCCAGCCGCCACTACTTTTCCAGGCAAGCCATCACTGCACTGTAAAACCTAGTGGCAGACAAAATCAGGTGTGCACTGCACAACGCCATCTGTGGCAAGGTCCACATAACTATGTGCACCAGTAAGCACGGGCAGGGACATTATATCTCCCTAACTGCACACTGGGTAAATGCAGTGGTGACTACTCCTGAGACGGATAGAAGCTTGGCACATGTTCTACCGCCACCGAGGATTGAATGACATTTCTCTTTGCCTCCTGTTGCCTCCTCCTCCTACTTCTCTTCCTCCTCTACCACCCCCTCATCCGGTCTGCGTAACACCTTCACCACCAACTTCAGCACAGCCAGGGAGAAATGACAGCATGCTGTTTTGAAACTCATCTGTTTGGGGGGAAAAAACACACTGCGCAGGAGCTGTGGATGGGCATGAAACTACAGACCGATGTATGGTTGTCGCTGAGCCTCAAGCCTGGCCTGGTGTGGTACGATAACGAGCGAAATCTTAAATAAGCTCTGGGGCTATTCGGTTTGAAGAACATCCCTTGCCTGGTGCATGTGCTGAATTTGGTGCAGGGCAGCTGTCCTGCTCTTACCCCCATTTTGCTTTCTTTTGCAGCCCTCTAGCCCTTACTATGACTATTTTACAGCCATTTTAGTGCACCATAGTTCAGGTCCCCATTGACTTCAATGAGGTTCGGGTTTGGGTTCAAGTTCAGGTCAAGTTCGGATCCTGAAGCTGAACTTTGACCAGAAGTTCGGCCGAACCCAGTGAACCCGAACATCCACAGGTTCGCTCATACCTTGCTGTCTTATTTTACACCTTCTGCTGCTTCCACATAGATTGATAGATAACATATTTGATTAGCCACTGATACAAGTAGTGGCGCAGTCACAGAGTGAGGAGGGTGTCATCAGTAAATTTGTGTTGACGTCACTGTTTATTTTTACCTTCTTCTAATCTGTCAGAAGATCAACCAAAAAAATGGGATCCTGTCTTTTGAGCATCCACCTTCACAGGGTCAGTATTTGGCCAGTAATTGATCAGTATTTCTAAGGCAAAACAGGAGTAGGTCCAAAACACAGATGACATGTGAAGGAAATATTTGCATGTATTCTGTGTTTTGGACCCACTCATGCTTTTGGCTTCCAAATCATGATGAAATCCTGATGCAAAATAATGACCGTGTGATTGATGCCTCATGTATGCTCCAAAGACACGATCCGTTGTGTTTTTTTTTTTTTCGGGTCTTCTGGCGGATCATAAGAAAAGTAAAATGAACGGTGATGTTAACAAGACTAAACAGGGACACTAGTGGCCACAGAACAGACTGGTGAGGGTGGGAAAAGTATGAGGAGTCAACATAGTGGCCCCAGAACAGACTGGTGAGGGTGGAAACAGTATGAGGAGTCAACATAGTGGCCCAAGAACAGACTGGTGAGGGTGGCAATAGTATGAGTTGTTCCAACGGGTGGAAACGTTGCGTATCAGGTGATCTTGGGGAACACTATTATGCCTTTGCAGCTCAAGGAGGGTGTATTTTGCATGGTAAGAGTGGCTTAAGTTCATGCACAGTTTCCTGGCCATTTTCAAGATGTCTTGTAGTTGGGTGGAAGACTTCAGAGACCGGGTTACAACCAGATTAAAGACATGCAACACACAGGGCACATGGGTCAGCCCTCCTTGACGCAGCGCCGACAGAATGTTCATTCCATTATTGGTGAACAGGGTTCCGATCTTCAGTTGGAAAGTAGACAGCCAGCATTCAATTTCTTGGTTGATGACGCAGAGAAGTTCCTCCCCAGTGTGACTCAGTTTTCCCAGGCTGTCCAAGTGCAGAACAGCATGACACTGCCATGCACTGCATAGGTGGTATGCTGGAAGACCAGTTCCTACAGAGGAGGCTGAGGACAAGGTGGAGCAGGAGGAGGCATGGGAGGACATTGACTATGGAATCATAGCTTGAGAACGCGAAGGTGGCATTGCCATCACCTGACCAAGTTGCTGTTGTGCCTGCGCAGGAACCACATTAAGCCAGTGGGCCGTAAAGGACATATATTGTCCTTAACCATAGTTACAACTTCACACATTTAGCTGCCATAAACTGTACCAAACACCGATAGGTTCAAGGACTGGCCCACTTTCTGACTTACGTATGCATGCAGGACTGGTACAGCTTTTTTAGACATGTGACAGCTTGGGACTCTCCACCTTGGCTCGGCACAAGCCATCAGTTCTCTGAAATGTGCAGAGTCAACCACATGGAAAGAGAGGGACTGTAGTACCAGCAACTTGTCCGGCAGCAAGTTCAGCTTCTGTACTGTTGGATGAGTCTATGCATGCTGTTGTCTTTTTGCAGTCGCCTCGGTGATTGATTGCTGGCGAAACGTGTGACGAGGAGTGGGATAAGGAGGAGCTCAGGACCAGTAGACAATGGGAAGGTAACACAGCTCCCTTCTGCTAAGGTGTTGGAGCCCTGACTGCTGAAGAAGGGATGTGGGCTGCTGGGAGATGCGTCAGGCTGTACCACTACATTAGCACAACGGTTTTCCCAGGACACTTTATGGTAATGCTCCATGTGTTGATGCACGGCTGTGGTGCCAACATTGGCACCCTGGCTACGCTTCACCTTCTGCCCACATATTCTACATATAGCCACATTGACATCCTCAAGTGACTTGAAAAATTCCCACACTGGCGAGTATGGCATTTTACCCCTACCACTACATGCTGACTCACACTGCTGCCATCCTGCTGGCTCACGGCCACGCTTGCACCCTGCTGACTCGGCCACACACTGCCACCCTGCCCTTGTTTGACGGGCAAGCTGCCACCTTCATCCCTGATGGTAATAATGATGATGCAGCTCCCTCTTCACCTGGCTCCCACTGGTGATCGGCTACATTATCATCAACTACTGCCTGCTTGTCATTTATGTCACTCTCACCAGTCTCATGGCTGTGTCTTTGACCGCTGACAACAGCTGCTCCCATGCGACTGTCATCATCACTACTTGCACGTCTACAGGAGGAAGCAGTGGAACTCTCCTCCAAAGCTGGGCTGGGAGGTAGCTCCTGACTGTTCTCAATAATATCTTCCTTGTTAAAAAGCGGAGCAGATATCGGCATACATTACTTGCCTTACAGAAGGAGCAGCAAAGGAAGGAGGAAGGTTTAGAACAGGTGAGGGCATAGAGCTTGTTCCTGGGCCATGCCAACTGTGTAGTGACCAACCCCTGTCTGTGGGTTTCTTCAGCCCATGGGCATGTCTTTCACCTTGCCCCCTTGCAAATCAGCCAAGCACTCTAAGCCCCAAGTCATGCAGCAGTCTCTTATGCTTTTTGATGACTCTGCTGACAGAGTTTCTGTGGGCCATACACCTAGCCCCGTCCTCAGAAGTGGAAGAGATTGAGTGCACTAATGCCCAACCACTTATGTTTCAGGATGTGGACATGGGAGGACCACTGCAGCCCGTCTCTGATGATGATGACGAAACACAGGTGCCAACTGCTGCGGCTTTCTGCAGTGTGCAGACTGGCAAGGAGGGCAGGGGTGAAGAGTGGAGGATGATGAGGTCCTCGACCCCACATGGAATCAAGGTCATGCTAGTGACGTGTGCAATTACATTACTTGCCTTACAGAAGGAGCAGCAAAGGAAGGAGGTAGGTTCAGAACAGGAGAGGGCATAGTGCTTGTTCCTGGGCCATGCCAACTGTGTAGTGACCAACTCCTCGCTGTGGGTGTCTGATGTCAGTGGAGAGGATGTTGAAGACGAGTCAACCATTTAAGGACAGCAGGATTGGTCATCAAAACACAATCACTGGATGACAGTGGCAACTCTGGCTAGTTCCTTTTAAGGGTTCTGGCAATTGTCAACTGTCTGTTGGACATACAGTACAGTAACAGTAACTGTATATGTAAAATAAGTTATTTAATGTCAATGTGGACACCCCTATAACAGTAGTATTAGACAGATTATTCACTAAGCCTAATAACAGTAAAAATAGACAGCTTATTCACCCCAATTTGAGAATCAAGGTCTAATGGAATTGCTTATCTATGAAACAAGGTGGGCACCCCAATAAAAGTAAAATAGCTTATTCACCCCAATTTGAGAATCAATGCCTATTAGAATTGCTTACGGTATTGATTTAATAAGATGGACACCCCAATAACAGTAGAACTAGACAGATTATTCATCCCAATTTGAGAATTAAGGCCTAATGGAATTGCTTATCTATGAAACAATTTGGCCACCCCTATAATGGTAAAATTACACAGTTTATTCACCCCAATTTAAGAATCAAGACGTAAAATTATCTGTAACCACGAAGCCTGAGGAAATTTGGATGTCTTGTGATTTTTTACCTAAACTTCGGTTCGAATTCCACTTTGGATGCTTCGATTTGCTCAACACTAACGATCGTTAATGCAATTGTTTGTCCCCATATGGCTTAATTGTTTGCTGCACATTCCGGTTTACATAGGGCGATGTGCTACTCACAAAAGATGATATTTTGTTCCACATAAATTATTGCATTAGCCGGCAAGTGAGCATTTGATGGTTTGTTTGTTGCTTGTTTTTTCCTGATTACCGTCACATTTACTTGTGCCAACTATTGGGAATGTTCATTCCTTGTAGTTGGCCCATGTAAAATGAGTAGGACCTTAACTGATTTATCTCCTCAGTTATTAGCTATATAGTATATAGTTATACATGCTACTTATTAGTAAGAACATTACTGTCTTATCTAAGCAGAAGCTGCTTATCCTGAAAAGTTCACCAATGAACACTAAGGACATTCTTGAACAACCCTCAAATAATTCTAATTTATGATCACTGCTGCCCATAAAACTGTCTTTAACTATAGGAAGGATAATCATTTGCTACAACTTATAAAAAAAAAAGAAAAAAAAACACTTTAACATACTCTAAATTAAGTTATTTTATTTTATTTCCAAGTTGGTCTTGTCCCCATTTTAATTAGTAGTGAAAACCTGTGGATTTGACGTCCACAAGTGCTACAATGTTATCAAGGAGTCATGACAATGGAATGAAGAGATGCCTGGATTTCCTATCCCAAATTGTGCTGAGTGTGGTAAGAGGACTCATTTTTATATGCTGTATTATACAGGGTTTCTTATGTTGATGAATATTGCTCATATATTTCATGGTAATGTCAAAGCATAAACAGTTTTTGGGTTACTGTTCTATTGTAATATGACACCTTGTTAATATTTTACTAGTCATAGCCAATTTGCAACTTGCTCAAATTTCTCCAATTTCCAATAGCTCTGGGGTTAAGAATTGCTTCTCATTGCAGAGCAGGCCAGCTGGTGAAGGAACTCTTGTAGGCAGAGTTCTCTGAGAAAAAGTTTGCAAAGTAGCTGTTCTCTAAAGGAAAGAAAACTGTCTCTCTAAAGACACTTATAGGTAGCTACCCTGTAAGTCAATGTGTGACTGATTAAAGGGGTTGTATCATCTTGCTCTTTCATTTGCACGCCAGCATGGCAGATCTCTACTTCCTGTTTCTGCTAGGGGCGCAAACCTCCTGTGTGATTGGGATAGTGGTGCTTGCCTGTACAAGCGTGCTGCCGATGTCAATCAATTAATTCTGCCCAAACCCATGAAGAAGCCAGTGATCTTGTGAAACATGTTGGGAGCAGCTGATTGTTTTAAATAATTGTTGTCTACTTCAATGTTGCTTATTAGCTTAGAAGTCCTTGTGTAGGACATTTCATTCAATATAGCAAGGTTTTTGAGCAAAGTGGAGCGCTTAGCAGCGTGTGTGCAGTGTGTGAATGCGTCTTGACAGCTACTGACGTAGTGTCAGACAAGTGTGCTGTGCTGTGAACGTCTGTGTGTAGGAGCACAGTAACCTATTCCATTTAATCAGTTTTTGCAGGCAACTACAGGTAGTTTGCTTACATTAGTCTATCCACACATTGCCCCCCTATGTTCAAACTCTGCAGATATAGTTGTGGTGAATAGGAGATAGTGCACTTCTCCCTCACCCTGGCAGCAACTAAGTCTTAAACTTTTTGGGGTGGAAACAAAGTGTTTTGATTGTTTGTTATGGCTCACAGCCGTTTTATCATTATGTCAAATCAAAAGTGAAGTTTTAATACACACTTTATACCTGGGTCAAGATAGGTCTAGGCCATTCTTGGCATTAATATATATTTTAGATATTGGAGGCAGCCTACTTTTTCGTGGGGCACCCTGTATATTCACTATATAAAAATGAATATCGGGTACTTCGGAAATATTTTTGATTAAAATTATTTGTGGACATCCACCACAACAGGATGACCTCTTTTGGACAGGAACCTACTCTGTATGATACCTCTCCCTGTCCCAACTGACCTCAAATGAATTCAGCCAGAGCAGGCTACAACTATATACTATTTATCTGTAATCATCCAAACTTATGAGGATCTTTTTCTTTATCTCATGATGTTTTATATAGTTCACTTTATATTTATGTCTCTCTTATAGGACATTAATGAATAAAACAAAACTGTTTATACAAGGCAAAACTAATTCACAAAAAGGTTGTGACAGCCTTTTTTTCCATTTTTCCATTTCTCTTTGTACATGGTTTTAGTTTTTTTTTTTTGCTTTTGGCTGTCCCCAGAACAAATGATAAACAGTTTTGTTGAAAGTATCTCACAGGAAAATATGTGGAAACTTTAAAAGGAATATTTCAAAGATCATCATAGATTACTTTGTGACACAATATTTATTCTTTGCACATTAAGTGACACACTGCCAGGCAGGTTATTAGGGCAGTCGTCCATTTTTATAGAAAACCTGCTTTGTTTGGCATTAATTGAGTTATTGAGGCTTTTAGAGTCAGAGTACAGCTAAAAGACTACCAGGCAGTAATGACCGTGTGAACGTTGCCGTCATGGTCTACATGAGCGTCTCATAACCAATTTTACCATCGCTCTCACATTAAACTATAAAACACAACAGAAAACATATTTGCGATTATCTTTGGTACTTCTATGTAATCTAAGGATACATTATATGTTTCTAATAATCTATTATTTTTTCCAACTGAATCTTTGAAAGAACAGCTTGCATTTATAATCGGTACAATTTATCACCTATCCCCAAAGTACTCTGCCGTTGAAATGCCTGACATATATATTAGGTGTTGTGGATTTAGCAAAAATTGAATTATAAATTGCCTTGCCAGCTTTTGCCTCTGGAAATAATGAAAAAGTGAGCCTAAAGAACATTGCCTTGAAGGATTTATTTTTAAGTGGCTTTTGAGAAAAACACAACTAACACGGATTGATCAGACTGAATCTCAATAAGTTAATGTATACTTGGCCTCAACAACATAAAAACGTTCTAAGATTTGTAGATGAAAGGCCAAACTGGTTGCATGGGAATTTCCATAAAAATAAGCCTATTGAATAAAGGATCAACAGACCTTGCAGTGTGCTTGTATTCCAAGGAAGCGAACCCAAGAACATGTGCAATAGTGTTGCTATTTTTTTCTAACTTAAAATAAATGTCATCCTAATGCTCTTTCTTTTCTACCTCCTTGAAATATCAAGTCCCAATAAATAGAAAAAAAAGAGTTTCCTCTGGCTTTTTACAGTTACAGATCCTAATGGCACATCATAAAAGGAGTTTTATTAACAATGGTAATGGCTTGGTAAAAGATTATTTTGCTCAAGCATTGAAAAAGGTCAAAATATAGCTTGGTGAGTAACACTCAATCATTAACCAAAATCTCAACCAAAAAGCTTGATGCTTTCTTTTTTTTAATGGTTAGTTTAAGCAAAATGCTTCACTAGACAATAAGAAGTCCTTTGAAAGATACCAAGAAACAATGTCGCTTTCACAAAATAATGTGGCCAAGATGTTAGGAAAAGTTGTAGAATATACCATATGCTTGGTTAGACCAACGCCAACAGTGAAACCTATTGATTGTTATAGGGACAAATAAATATACGTTTGTTTTTAAAAAATATGATTTAACAAAATTTGTCACTTATAGGACCTCTCTGAGGAAGTCAAATTTATTACAACAAACTCTGGACTTCTTCTTTAAAGGACCTTTGAGACATTTATCAAAACTGGCATTTTACACACTGATCTTAATCTCTCCCCTCTTGCTTTAGATGTGCTTCAACTATTAAGGACACAAGCCTCTTAATATTTGTAGCGCGTCTGTGCAGATCCGTGTGACAGCAGATATCTACACCAGCAAAGGAGCTGGTGTAGATTTCCTCTATGATCTAGGCCAGTTACCTGGCCTAGATCATAATAAATGTGATGGACCGCCTAGTCCGGCCCCTCACTGCTCGCTACTTTGAAAAGTGTCAATCAGTGCCTGAAACCCCCAAAACAGCAATGTGTTCAACAGCTTGAGACATTTTGAAGCAAATTTTTCTGGGGATGATAAATTCCCACCTCGTGCTTTGGCCGATGTGTTGGTGATGAGTTTGACTGGGCATTATAAAACTTTCTAATCAATTTTTATTCCCAGTTTTAAGGTGGATTTCCATGGCCAATTTTGATGCAGGTCTTCTAGCAGTTTTTTATACAGTTTTAGTCAAGAACACAAGTGGATACAAAATAAATGAGCAGACCTTTATTTATACTTTTCTTAAATTTTTTATCCACTCATGTGGATTAGGGTTATTCACTTTAGAAAAAAGACGACAAAGCCTACTTTCACACTAGCGTTTTAGTTTTCCAGTATTGAGATCCGTCATAGGGGCTCAATACCGAAAAAAAAATACTTCAGGTTTGTCCCCATTCATTGTCAATGGGGACAAAACTGAACTGAACGGAATGGAATGCTCCAAAATGCATTCCGTTCTGTTTAGTTGCGTTCCTATACCTGAGAGCAAGCCGCAACATGTTGTAGTTTGCTTTCCGTCCTGGTATGCGGAGCAAGACGGATCCGGCATGACCCCCAATGCAAAGCAATGGGTACAGATCAGTTTTCTCTGCCACAATCTGCCACAATAGAAAACAGATCCGTCCCCCATTGACTTTCAATGGAGTTCATGACGGATCCGTCTTGGCTATGTTAAAGATAATACAACCGGATCCATTCATAACAGATGCAGATGGTTGTATTATCAGCAATGGAAGCATTTTTGCTGAACCCTGCCAGATCCAGCAAAAACGCTAGTGTGAAAGTAGGCTAAGGGGAGATCTAATAACTATGTATAAATATATCAGGGGTCAGTACAGAGATCTCTCCCATCATCTATTTTTTCCCAGGACTGTGATGGTGATGAGGGGACATCCTCTGCATCTGAGGAACTCTCTGCCTGAGGAGGTGTTAATGGTGAGTTCACTAAAAGAGTTTAAGAGGTGCCTAGATGTATTTCTGGAGTGTAATAATATTACAGGGTATAGTTACTAGATGTCTGGAGAAGGGTTGTTGATCCAGGGAGTTATTCTGATTGCCTAATTAGAGTCAGGAAGGGATTTTTTTCCCCCTAAAGTGGGCAAAATTAGTTTCTACCACACAGTTTTTTTTTGTCTTCCTCTGGATCAACTTGCAGGATAACAGGCCGAACTGGATGGACAGATGTCTTTTTTAGCCTTATAAACTATGCTACTGTGTTACTATGTATGTGTTTAGCTGAAAAAGGAACTGCACACAAAATCAAGTGAACGTGATCATAAAGGCATTTATATCTCAAAAAGATACAGTTATATTAATTGATTGGATAGAACACAGTGAATCTATTGGATCTTACAACACATGAAGAATACCGGTGGCCTCGCCATCAAAATCAGTGATGATCAGGGATGTCTCACTGTCAGGCTCATAGGATTGAATAGAGAAACTTTCTTCATGCCGACACAGCAGATGCTGTGTCAGTTGGAGTTGTCAGTGTCAATCACATGTCACAGCTAAGTCCAATTCACAAATACAACCACCAGTAAGCAAATTACCTTTACATTTTGTATCTTTCTAATGTGTCTGAGAATAAAAGATTGTATAGGAGTGCTTCTTAAGACTCATTTGGATGCTCTGACAAAGCAGGCAATTATCGGGAAGGGACTGTTTTTTCCCAATAACTGCCTACTTGTCAGTAGAGGTGAAGATCTGCATTTACATGCAGCAATCACTTCCACTGTACAGATTCATCGTTTTTTGGAAGCAGATCAATGTTTATATAGCACGTACTGCAGTCCAAAAGAGAGGATGATTTCATGTGCTGATCCAACAAGTAATTTATCTGATGAACGGAGTGTTTTGCTCATTCATCGGAGGATAAGTGGAAAGTTTACATGGGCCAAAATTTTTATCCAAATTTAGTAGTAATGTTCATTCCTGACAATGCATAGTTAAACAATCAGAACAAGAGAAAATGTTATTGAATAACATGCCTTGATCTACAATATCTAAGAATATTATCCATCTAACTATATGACCAATTTGAGGAAAAAAAATACTGACTTTAATCTAGATATGACATTTAAAAAAATTAAATTTGATAGTTTGGTCTTTATTGTCTGTTTATTTCAGCTAGTCATAATGGCATACCAGTAGTTTGATGTAACTATGAGACATGTTATGGCAGACAAAATATGGCAGCACACTGTTATATATGCAGACAATAGAACTATGGGTTATTCTGGATTAAAGTGGTACTATACCTACTATAAATGAAAAATGCAAATTTTTGATCAAACATGTGTCGGGCCCATCTACCAACGTCAAGGTGGCTTCTGCAGATGGGCACCTAACACTAATAGAACTGCCTCTTCTGGCCCTAATCTAAGCCTAGAATTTTCAGGGCGGTGTAGGAACCAGCTATATTTATACTCTGCTCAGAAGTCCCGGGAGAATGGGTGTGCTCAATATAAATGAGGGAGCTACCCTCCAAACATACTGCAAGAAAATGTAAACTAGCATATGCAAAGTCACAGGTGCACATCCATAAAGTTACATACAAACACCAAACAAAATATGGCAGCAAACTGTTATACACATTTTGTCCACATTTTTCAACAAACGTGTGTCGGGCCCATCTACCAGCATTAAGGTGGCTTCTGCAGACTTAGTGTTAGGTACCCATCTGCAGAAGCCACCTTGAAATTGGTAGATGGACCTGACACATGTTTGATCAAAAATGCGCGCAAAGAGCTTCTATTTTTCATGTATAGTACCACTGTAATCCAAAAGAAGCCCTAATCCCTAGTTCTATTGTTTGCATGTATAACAGTGTGCTGCCATATTTTGTTTGCAGTTTTTATGTTAAATTTATGGATGTGCACCGGTGACTTTGGATGTGCTAGTCTAAATTTTCGTGCTATGAGACATCTTATGTTACCCCGCAATTTTCCAAACTATTCGTCCAAGGATATCAAAAACTGTTTTCAGTGACCATTTTCATAATATGCTTATTGCAGCTACATGAAATTTAAAGGGTTTCTGTCATCAAAAAATCGTTATGTAGCTGGCTGACATTAGCGATGTCAGCAAAACATAACTGTATGACTTATATCTCCATAGCGGTAAATAATGACTTTTGTCATATGCTAATGAGCCTCAAGGTGCTGGTGGGGCGTTGCTGAAGCACCTAGAGGCTCCGTCCTCTCACCATTTGGCACGCCCTTGTATCGTGATTGACATCCTCTTTCTCCTCTGTGCTCGTTAAATCCCGCGTCTGCGCCATCACGTTCAGTATTCGGCGAAGGCGCAGTGAGTGAAGGACGCTCGCCTGCTGCTGGCCTCCTCACTTCGCCTGCACCGAATTCTAAACTGGACGGCACAGGTGTGGATTTTACGGGCACAGAGGAGAAAGAGGATGTCAATCACCGATACAAGGGCGTGCCAAACGGTGAGAGGACGGAGCCTCTAGGTGCTGCAGCAATGCCCCACTAGCACCTAGAGGCTCATTAGCATATTACAAAAGTCATACAGTGATGTTCTGCTGACATTAGCACATCGCTAATGTCAGCCAGCTACATAACGATTTTTTTTTATGACAAAAGCCCTTTAAATTCTATTTTCATGGGGCACCTTGGCCAATTAGTTCATGAATCTGCTCCCTTGTGTCAAACTATTTTGATTACACATCGTTTACATTGAGGCCAGTTAGGACCCTGTATCAGAATGTAGTTAATTTATTGTTGTTTTTATTCCTAGCTTAGCATACTTGCCCCCTCATTACTCAAGATTCAGCTGTCATCTGCTACAAGTTGCTTTAAAACCTATGATACGTTTGAAATGGCATTAAATCCTCCCAAATGAATCACACATATCCCTTCAGGTGCACACTGTTTAGCATATCCAGTAGAAGTAATCCTGCAGTGACCGCAATTCTCAGTTTAGTGAGTTTATTTTTTCGGCAGTAAAAAGTTGGCAGCTTAGAATATTCTACAGCTGTTTCTGCTGAACTGTGGTTCACCATGGATGTGTCTATTTAGTTAAAAAAAATGTTCACCAATAAATCAAAATGTTTCCTGTGCCTGAAAAAGCATTGTACTATAGTGTAATATAAACTTACTTTCACCTCATTTGTAGAACAATATGACAAAAAAATCCTAAACTGGGTCAGCAGACAGCTTCTTGCTCCTTCTTTAATATATACAACATTTTAAGGGACTCCGGCTCTGTGTTTTTTTCTACACCTGTAATGACAATTTGTACTGTAGTTCCGTAACACCTGCCATGCTAGCAAAAGTACATCAATATTTTTAAGCTAGCCATTTGTTAGATAAGTATATGTCTATGGAAGTTTCTCATTCAACATCTGCTCTCCCATTTTTGCAAACATGTGAAAATGACAACATTTGTCCTATATCAAAGTAGAATTGTACTTTCTGTAAACTTGTGATATGTCATAGGGACATATCAAAAGTTAAGATTGGTGGGGGTCTCAGCTCTGGAGAAATCGTGGGGAAAAAAATGCTCTCTTAGTACTCTCTCCTCTCAGCACGAGACAGGAGCGAGATGGGCCATAGACTTTCTATTGAATCTCGCTTGCTGTCCTGCAGTGAAGAGAGAACGCGCTAAGCTAATGCTTCTTTCACCTCATTCTAGAGGTCGGTAGAAGTCTCAGCGCTCAGACCTCCACCGATCTAAACTTTTGATATGTCCCAATGACACATCAAAGTTTACTGAAAGTACATGCCCCTTTAAACAACATTACTCCTAAATTTAAAACCATCTAAATATTGTAAAGCCTCTAAAGCCCCTAAACTTTAGGACAAACCTGTCATCATGAAAGTGCAGGAAAAGTTGAGCCGGTTGGTATTTAGAGTTATGGGGCAAGATTCAGTAAAACTTGGATTTTATACATTGAAATCTCAGCTTTTTCTATGCTCAAGAGTCCAATGTGTGTTACTGCTAAGTGATTGATGGCTATCTGTTTATGTGTAATCATGAAGAGTTATTTGTAGGTCACTGACTTGGACCACCCACTGGACTCCTTAGTATAGTAAGAGAAGAGCTTTAAATACATCATTTATAAGCTTTACTGGATCTTTTCCTTCAAAAGTATATATATTTCTGTTCAGCTTTTTGGTCAGAATTTTTGGTGACATGCTTGGTTTAAGTAACAAATATTCTAGGGAAAATTTTCTTAAAAAGACATGTATAAGAAGTATTTGACATTGTATTTAACTTGACTTTAATTTGAATATCAGGTTTAGTGGCATATGTGTAAGTATAACTACAACTACTGCTGCTACCTCTATAACTACTACATATACTTCTAATACTCATATTATGATTAAGGCCTCCACCTCTTTCCCATTTGAGGCTATATTGAGACATGTCCCTATTTAAACATGTGTGCTTGTTTAGAAAGACCCTTATTTTGGATAACTGTTGGTTACAGGTGATTTTCTTTTTTTGAATGAGAAAATAGAGGCTCCATTTTGAATCCTTCACCATGTAAAAATCACAGTTTTTTTAGTTGGGAAAATAAAATCATTGTCCTAAGGTACTGTCAAACCAATCCCCAGGGACCAAGGCTACTAAAGAAATGTTCCATTAATCCATGAACTCCCAGGGAAAGCTGCCTTAGATGCTCACATTCAAGACCCTGGTGGGTAGACTATGGGAGTAAAGAATCAATTAAATAGGATATGTCTGCTCTCCTGACTTGTTTGTTTTAATACTTGCAGTATGTTCCTCATTAACTCTTTGAGAAGAAGGCAATTTTCTGTTTTTGTGTTTTCTACTCCCTGCCTTATAGGAGCCATAAGTTACAGTATATTTCTAAGAAACCCCTGAAGACTGGGCGATTTTCCGTTTTTTACTCCTTGCCTTTCAGGAGCCATAACTTTTTTTATTTTCTATTCACATAGACATACAAGGGCTTGTTTTTGCAGGACAAGTTATACAATGTATTGGGAAGCTGGAAAAAAATTACTAATGGGATGAAATTGAAAAAATTCCACCATTGTTTTATGGGTTTCATTTTTATGACGTTCACTATGCAGTAAAACTGACCTGTAACCTTCATTCTATGGATCAGTACAATTACAGTGGTACCACATTGAAACAGTTTTTCTTGTGTTTTAATACCTAAAGGGGTTGTCTCACTTCAGCAAATATCATTTATCATGTAGAGAAAGTTAATACAAGGCACTTACTAATGTATTGTGATTTGCTGGCTAGAAACAATATTGCTGATCACAGACATTCACCCATGTTTTCAACTGTTTAAAGCAGCAGAAACGCAGCAGCTCTAAGGCCCACTGCCCTTTGAAGCGGGTGCTATTTTTAAAGAACGGACTTCTGTTGAATATGTACAGCAGGCTTCCTAAGGGGTTACATGTCGATTCTGGAATATGTTACTTGTGATTTTACCTTGTATCATTCCTTACTTATTCCTTTTAGAAATCTACTAATATATTGAAACTGGGTACAACCATTCCCCTAGTCATGGGGATGTGTCCCTACTATGGATTCTAATGAATCAATTTGTCTCATTAGTAGGAGTTCTTCACATGTGAGGGGATGTCCCCGCAGGTGGAGAAGAGCCCACTTGCCTGTTGATTGACAGAATTGGACGTCTTGCCCGGCCCTGAGAATCTGGGCCCTGTACTGCTGCTCCGAGTAGCAGTGCAGGTGAAGGAGCTCTGTCTCTGCTACTGGAGCAGCGACTGCGCATGCACCTGTACACATGGACAGTCACTGCTCCCGAAGTTGAATCAGAACCTCTGCGCTTATGCCGCTACTCAGAGCAGTAGCACAAGCGCAAGAGTGTGAGGCAGATGGGTGCTTCTTTACCTGTGGGGATAGTCCCTTGCAGGTGAATAACTCTAGCTAATGAGACTAATTGATTTATCAGAATTGATTGGCTCATCCCTAGTCCCTACACAGTCAGCACTGATTGAACAGTGTAAGACCATGTAGGGACACACCCTCAACAGCTGTCAATTTGTTTATACATTTCTAAAAGAAGTAAGAGAGAACAGGAACATTGTAGAGTTCTAAGAAAAGTTGCTCCACAATTTTTATGACATGAGGTACAGTATATATTTATTTACTAAAATAGACATCTGGTGGAAGCTGACAGATCCTGTTTAAATACAGTCACTTGTGAATTTGCAGAATTTCATTTAAGTTAGGCTATACTATACCGCAATTCATACCTCAATGGACATTATCAGAAAATGACAAAGATATATTTAATATTAATTATTTGAATTGGTAAAAATTGAATTAAGGCTACTTTCACACTGGCGTTCGGTGCGGATCCGTCTTGTATCTGCACAGACGGATCCACACCGATAATGCAAACGCTTGTATCCATTCATAACGGATCCGTTTGCATTATTCATAAAAAAAAAAGTCTAAGTCAAAACGGATCCGTCTTGACTTACACTGAAAGTCAATGGGAGACGGATCCGTTTTTAATTGCACCATATTGTGTCAGTGAAAAACTGATCCGTCCCCATTGATTTACATTGTAAGTCCGGACGGATCCGTTTGGCTCCACATCGTCAGACGGACCCCAAAACGCTGCAAGGTGCGTTTTAGTGTCCGCCTCAAAAGTGGAACGGAGACCGAACGCAGCCAAATTAATGCATTCTGAACGGATCCTTATCCATTCAGAATGCATTGGGGCTGAACTGATCCGTTTTGGGCCGCTTGTGAGAGCCCTGAAACGGATCTCACAAGCGGACCCAGAAACGCCAGTGTCAAAGTAGCCAAAACTGTTACATTAAGAGACAAACAATAATGGTTCTGTACTTGTAGCCCTCAGAAGTAGAATACATGGTGAGATAGGTTTCATGTCAAGGAAAGAAGACTTGTAAATGCAATATTGCATATTCCATGCTGAACATTGAAGGGGGTTATCCCATTAATAATGTAAAAAAAGAAAATCAGACATCATATAGCATGTGACAGTCCCTTTCTAATAAAGCTAGAACCAGCCCTGTACCTCACATGGATCCAGATTTATATCAAATTGAAAGCTAGAGATGAGCAAATCAAAGTTGACAAAGTGGAATTCGATCCGAATTTCATGAAAAATTTGATTTACACCGAATCCGAATTTCCTCATGCTTCGTGGTGACGAATCAAAATTTTTCTTAAAATGGCTGCTGCACGTGTGAGGACATGGAGCAAGGAAGTCTGGGAAGGCAGGATAACCCATAATGCCATGCAATCAGCCAATCAGCAACCAGCCCTGTGATGTCACAGCCCTATAAACAGCCTCAGCCATCTTGGATTCTGCCATTTACCAGTGTACTTAGTGCAGGGAGAGATGTCAGCACACGTTAGGGACAGTGCTAGAAAAAACGTCATTGTTCTTAAAAAAAAAAAAAAAGATTTACAAGTGCAGGGAAAGATTATTCAATGTGTAGGGAAAGGATAGGGAGGAATCATTCCACAGCATTTATGTTGAACAGGGTTCATTAGAGGAGGTTACAGCCTGGATAATAGGAACAATCCTATTACACCTTGCTGCACTGACTGGGGATCCAAATTGCCATTATACAGCTCTGTAATTCCAGCAAACCGTTCTTGTTATTGGGGTGCAAGTGCTGTTTGATGCAGAAATTACCAGGGTTAATTACAAGGAAATATTTCTGCGTCTTATTTGCCCCTGTGCGGTGCAGTTATATGTTCTAAAGCATTTTTTGGCTTGTATTATTGGTTAAAAAAAGGGCTTATTAGCCATTATGTAGTGAAGTGTGAAAATTACAGCCCTTTTTGTTATGTATTAGTGGCAAAAGAAAAATATATTTGCCGTTCAGCGGTGCAGTAATATGTTATAAAGCCCTTTTTGTCGTGCATTAGTGGCAAAAGTAAAATATATTATTAGTGTCAGCTAGTGATCTGGTCTTGACCAGCAACTCAGAGGTTCTTGAATGGTTGACTCAATCTTTGACTTCGTCGCAAGTGACACCAGACACCCCCAGCCAAGAGTCGGTTGGTTCGCCAGATACAACGCTTAGTTGGCATGGCCAGGGAGCAGGCCCTGTGCCCTCAACTGTCCTTCTGTGGCATGTATAAGTGGAAAAAAATAAGGGCCTATTTGTCGCTCAGATGTGCAGTTATATATTCTAAAGCCCTTTTTGCTGTGTATTATTGTCAAAATAAAAATATATTTGCCGTTGAACGGTGCAGTTATATGTGCTAAAGCCTTCTGTGGCGTGTGTAAGTGGAAAAAAATAAGGGCCTATTTGCCGCTCAGCGGTTCAGTTATATGTTCTAAAGTCCTTTTTTGTCGTGTATTAGTGGTGAAAAAAGGCTTATTACTAATAAGTTAAGTTATTAGCCGTTGTGTGGTGTAGTGAAAAAATTACAGACTTTTTTGGGGTGTTTTACTTTCCTTTTAATTTATTTATTTATTTGATCTAACAGTATGTCAGTAGTGATGTCGCGAACATAAAATTTTCTGTTCGCGAACGCCGAACGTGAATTTCTGCAAATGTTCGCGAACGGGCGAACCGCCATAGACTTCAATAGGCAGGCGAATTTTAAAACCCACAGGGACTCTTTCTTACTACAATAGTGATGGAAAAGTTGTTTCAAGGGGACTAACACCTGGACTGTGGCATGCCGGAGGGGGATCCATGGCAAAACTCCCATGGAAAATTATGTAGTTGACGCAGAGTTGGATTTTAATCCATAAAGGGCATAAATCACCTAACAATCCAATTTTTTTTTGAACAACGTGGTTTAAAACATCCAGTGTGTGTATACGATCAGGTATGATGTTGTATCGATCAGGTAGTGTAAGGGTTACGCCCGCTTCACAGACATTGACAGACCAAACTCCCCTTTTAATGCACCGCAAACAACCGCAAACAGTCCATTTGCCCAACCGCAAACTCCCCATTTGTTCAAGGTTGGATACCAAGCTAGCCATGTCCCGTTGATGTCATTGAAGGTTTCTTCCTCCACCCAGCCACGTACAACACCAAGGGTCCCCAAAAGGTGAATTGAATTGATTTTTCGAACGGGGAGATGGTTAAAAAAACGCTGGCTCCCTCCTCTTTGTTTGAATCCACGGTCACTGCGTCTGCGCCGTGCAATTTACTCTCACACCCGATATGAGTGGTATTTTCTGTAGTTCTCTCTTCTCATCAGTTTAATCCCTGTTATGTCCCCAATCTGGGGTCAAATTATTAAATAGATTTTTCAAACGGGGAGATGGTTAAAAAAATGCTGGCTCCCTCCTCTTTGTTTGAATCCACGCCACGGTCACTGCGTCTGCACCGTGCAATTTACTGCCCCACCGGATATGAGTGGTATTTTCTGTAGTGCTATTCTCATCAGTTTAATCCCTGTTACGTCCCCAATCTGGGGTCAAATTATTAAATAGATTTTTCGAACGAGGAGATGGTTAAAAAAAATGCTGGCTCCCTCCCCTTTGTTTGAATCCACGCCACGGTCACTGCGTCTGCACCGTGCAATTTACTGCCCCACCGGATATGAGTGGTATTTTCTGTAGTACTATTTTCATCAGTTTAATCCCTGTTACGTCCCCAATCTGGGGTCAAATTACTAAATAGAATTTTTTTTTTATCTGCGAGGTATTTGTGAGTAAATGACACCCTGTAACGATATAAGTGGAGGTCTAGCCACTAGCCAGTGGCCACAATACAGTCTGTGTATGCCTGACACACACGGGCTTGCAAATGGGATTAGATCACAGAAAAAAATTAAATATAATTTTTTTTGATCTGCGAGGTATTTGTGAGTAAATGACACCCTGTAACGGTATAAGTGGAGGCCTAGCCACTAGCCAGCGGCCACAATACAGTCTGTGTGGGCCTGACACACACGGGCTTGCAAATAGGATTAGATCACAGAAAAATATTAAATATAATTTTTTTATCTGCAAGGTATTTTCTGTCACACCCTGTATGAATGGTGTGCACACAGTACTGTCTGTGACTGAGCCTGCAGCCTCTCACACACGGGCAGGCAACTGCAATATATGTATATATAAAAAAAAGCAGACTGATGTACCAGCCCTGAAAAGGGCTTTTTGGGGTGCTGTCAGGATGCTGTCCTTACAGCAGATGAGTCTGTGGACACAGAACACTGCCCTAGCTAACGCTTTCCCGGTTGAATCAGCAGCAGCACTGTCCCTCCTCTCACACACGAGCAGGCAACTGCAATATACAGTATGTATATATAAAAAAATAAAAAAAAAGCAGACTGATGTACCAGCCCTGAAAAGGGCTTTTTGGGGTGCTGTCAGGACGCTGTCCTTACAGCAGATGAGTCTGTGGACACAGAACAATGCCCTAGCTAACGCTTTCCCTATTGAATCAGCAGCAGCACTTTCCCTCCTCTCAATGAGAATGCAGATTCTGAATTAATCTAAAATGGATGCTGTCCGGGATGTGGGAGGGTCTGGGAGGGAGGGTCTGCTGCTGATTGGCTGGAATGTGTCTGCTGACTGTGAGGTACAGGGTCAAAGTTTACTCAATGATGATGTATAGGGGGCGGACCGAGCATCGCATATGTTCTCCCGCCTCGGCGAACGCGAACAAGCTATGTTCGCCGGGAACTATTCGCCGGCGAACTATTCGGGCCATCTCTATATGTCAGACAGAGAAGTGCCAGGCCCTCCACAGGGGAGTGGCAGAGGTATAAATGTTTCTGGCACAGGCAGATGTCGCAGCAGAGTAAGGGGCCGTGACAGCAGAAGTCATTTTGAGAGGCCTGAGCTCCCAGTGTCAGCTAGCGGTCGTGTCTTGACCAGCAACCCAGCGGTTCTTGAATGGTTGACTCAATCTTCAACACCCACCACTTCATCCACTAGGCGGGCAAGAAGTGATGAGGAGAGTGGCATGGGAGCTGGTGTTGCGAGTGGTCAGGCTCCTGACCCAGATACGGTTGAGGAGCACATCAGTGACGTGCAGAAAGTATTCGATGATGATGATGTAGCTAATCGCACTTGGAAGCCGATTGACGAATGGCTTGATCATCGGGAGAAGAGGGTGGCAGCTTTCCCTTGAGGATGCGGCGGAGCCAGCAAGTTGCTAGCATGGCCGGGAGTCAGCAGGGTGGCAGCAGTGGGAGGTTGGTAGCCAAACGTGCCCAGGGTAGACCAATTCGCAGGAGCCTACCTGCCAGAAAGGTAGGGGTGCACAGGTTCGCAGAGGCAGCGGCGGTAGCAGTCAGACAGTGCATAGTGTTGGGGGTAAAATAACCTACTTGGCGGTGTGGCAGTTTTTTGTTAAGCCGCCAGAGGAGGTGAACATGGCCATATGTAGAATCTGTGGGCAGAAGGTGAAGTGTGGCCACGGTGCAAATGTTGGCACTATGGCCCTGCGTCACCATAAAGGACCTGGGAGAACCGTGGCTCAGATGTGGTGGTCCAGCCTTCTGCAGCAACCACTGCATCACCCAGTGGCACGCAGCCGATTTCAGGCAGTTGAGGCTCCACCCCCTCAGCTGTCTGTACTTCCCATCATCTACCGGTCCTGATGCTCCTGCTCCTCGTCCTCCTACTCATCGTCATTCATTTCATCAGCTATCGATCACCGAAGCGATTGCCAAGAGACAACAGTATGAGTGCACTCATCCAAACGGCGCAGAAGCTAAATGTGCTCCTGTCCAAGTTGCTGGTACGGCAGTCCCTTCCCTTCCAAGTGGTGGACTCTGCACTTTTCAGAGAACTGATAGCTTGTGCCGAGCCGAGGTGGAGAGTCCCAAGCTGTAATTTCTTTGCCAAAAAGGCAGTACCAGCCCTGCACACACATGTAGAACAGATGGTGGGCCAGTCCTTGAGCCTGTAGGTACCTGCCAAAGTGCATGGCAGCGCTGATGTGTGGAGCTGTAACTATGGTCAGGGACATTACATGTCCTTTACGGCCCACTGGGTGAATGTGGTTCCTGCACAGCCACACCAGCAACTTGGCCAGGTGACGCCGCTTCCGCCTCCATGTTCTCACGCTGTTGGTCCTGCGACAATGTCCTCCTCTGCCTCCTCATTTTCCACTGTGTCCTCAGCCTCCAGTACAGGGGCTATTCATAGTGCCCCTCCAGCATACCACATGTGCTTGGCACGGCGGTGTCACTCTGTTCTGCACCTCGTTTCCCTGGGCGAACAGAGTCACATAGGGGAGGAACTGCTCCGTGTCCTTCATCAAGAAATTGAATCCTGGCTTTCTCCTCAACAACTGAAAATCGGAACCATGGTGACCAACAACGGGAAGAAAATGGTGTTCGCGCTGCATCAAGGAGGGCTGAGCCATACGCCCTGCATGGCACATGAGGTCCAATCTGGTTGTCAAGCGGTTCCTGAAGTCTTCCACCCATCTGCAAGACATCCTGAAAATGGCCAGGAAACTTTGCATGCACTTCAGCCACTCATACACCGCAAAGCACACCCTCCTTGGCATTCCCCAACATAGGCTGATATGCGACATTTACACCCATTGGAATTCCACCCTCCATATGTTGGACTGACTATACGAACAGAGAAAGGCCATAAACGATTTCTTGATGATCCAAGCGGACAGGAGTACTCCCCTGTGTAACTTCGATGTCAGCCAGTGGCAGCTCATGCGTGACACCTGCCGTTTGCTCAGGCCCTTTGAAGAGGCCAGGTTAATTGTCAGTTGCCAGGACTAAGGGATGAACAACGTCATTCCACTGCTTCATGTCCTGGAACAGATGGTGGTAACAATGGCTGGTCAGGGGACTGGAGACGTGGTGCCTAGATCTCATGGCAACATGAGCCCTCTGGGGGCTGAACCAGAAGAGGAGGAGAAGGGGGAGGAGGATGTTGGGGCACAGGCAATGTGTAGCGAAATGGGTGGTTTTTCTAATAAGGTGACAGGAGAGGAGAAACAGGAGCAGCCAGAAGAGCTACATGGCGATAAAGAAGATGAGACAGAGGACCCAGACACACCGTGGCAGTATGCAGTGAAGATGGAGGCAGGAAATCCCTCAGAGTCATTTGCACAAATGGCCCGATGCATGCTCACTTGCTTGCGTAGTGACAGCAGAATTTGTCCCATTAGGCAGAGGGATGACTTCTGGCTCTCCATCTTGTTGGACCCTCGCTACAGGTCCAAAATGGGGGCCTTTTTTACACCCGCTGAGAAGGAGGAAAAACTGAACTACTATAGAGACATCATATGTAGTTAGTTGGCCGCAGCCTATCTGGGCCATCGTTAATCCTTTTGCAGGTCTGACAGGGGGGCCCTCTGCGCTCATGTTCCACTGCCATGTCTGCTGGGGAGGGTTGGGGTGGCAGGAGCAGTACCAGCTCCATCAGCAGCAGCCTGAGTCTAGAGTCGCTGATGAGCAGCTTTCTTCACCCGCATAGTGAAGAAACTACTCACCAGCAGCTAGACACAGAGCAGAATCTGAATCAGTAGGTGGTGGCATACTTGGAGTGCACCCTGCCATCCGTCATTGAAAATCCGCTGGACTACTGGGCAGCCAAACTGGATTTATGGCCGCAACTGGCAGAGTTTTCCCTGGAAAAGCTGTCCTGCCTGGCCAGTAGTGTGGCATCAGAGCGGGTGTTTAGTGCAGCGGGGGCCATAGTTACCCCAAATGTGGAGAGAATAACTTTTCAAGATTAATCAGGCGTGGATCAGCCAGGATTTCCACCCACCAATGCCTTATGCATCAGACTAGATCATCCATGGTGCCACACCAACACTTTGACAAAAGAGACCAGTTTCTTCTGGCTACCTGCCTCAGCTACAATTCTGATACTGCCACCCGCCTGATGCCACACATCTGATGCCAATTGCTCCTTCTTTCACCCACCATCTTCAACTGGTACTGGTATTGCCACCCACCTCCCCACTCCGTCACAGGGTCACTCTAAGGCCTCCTGATGCTGCTGCCACTTCCACACTCTGTCATTGTGCCACTCTGTGGCCTGCTGATGCTGCTGCTGCCACCTCCACACTGTCATTGTGCCACTCTTTGGTCTCCTGATGCTGCAGCCACTTTTAAACTATGTCACCTTGCCACTCTGTGGTCTCCTCATGCTGCTGCCACCTCAAAACTATGTCACCTTGCCACTCTGTGGCCTCCTGATGTTGCCGCATCCTCCACACTGTCATTGTGCCATTCTGTGGCTTCTGATGCTGCTGCTGCCGCCACCTCCACACAATGTCATTGTGCCACTCTGTGGCCTCCTGATGCTGCTGCTGCCACCTCCACACTATGTCACCTTCCACTCTGTGGTCTCCTCATGTTGCTGCCACCTCCACACCATGTCACCTTGCCACTCTGTGGTCTCCTCATTCTGCTGCCACCTCCACACTCTGTCATTGTACCACTCTGTGGCCTCCTGATGCTGCTGCCACATCTCCACTCTGTCATTGTGCCTCTCTGTGGCCTCCTGATGATGCCGCCATCTCCACTCTGTCATTGTGCCAGTCTGTGACCTCCTCCTGTTGCTGCTGCCACCTCCAGACTCTGACATTGGGCCACTCTGTGGTCTCCTCATGCTGCTTTCACATCACAACTATGTCATAGGGTCACTCTGTGAACTTCTCATGCTGTTCCCACCCTCCCAACTTCATGACTGGGCCACTATTTTTCCTTTTGCCTTTCTGACATCATCATTTATTTAACCCTTCTTCTGATCTGTCAGAAGGAAGGAAAAATTAGACTCACAATGGATCCTGTCTGTGTAGCAGCTGTAAGGCCTGTATTGTCGCATCAGAGTTTGCTTGTGATTTGGTAGCCAAAAGCAGGAGTGGGTACAAAACACAGAAGACATACAAATATTCCATTCACATGTCTACTCTGTTTTGGATCCACTCCTGTTTTTTGGGGCATTAGCAATACTTTATGGATTAGTGACTAAATGCTGACCGAGTAAAGGCGGATGCTCAACAGACAGGATCCGTTTTTTTGGGGTTGTTTTTCTGACGGATCAGAGGAAGGGCAAAATAATCAGTGACGTCAACACAAACTTACTGCTGACACTCTCTCTACTCTACTTGTATAAGCGTTTAATAACAGGTTCTGTAGACATCTATGTGGAATCAGCTGATGACAGTGTAAAAGGAGTGCGCTTCTTCTTGACGCTAACATCGACCTGTGAGGCTGAGTTTATATTTGAATTATTTGGTCAGTTTTGGCCCCGTGACTGCCCAAATAAGTGAAGTGTACAGTGATTCTAAGAGCAACGCCTGTACTCTGCATGTCATACTCACTCACAGTATTATTTCACTACCACAGCAGACTCCCTATGCGTGTTACTGCAAGGCACAGTGTTCTACACCACTATAAAGGCTCTCTGCAGCCAGGAAATATCATTTTTTTAACGCGATTCGCTGCAAAGAAATTCAGATCGAACTGAATTTTTTAGAAAAAATTGGCTCATCTCTACTGACAGTTTAAGGGAATGTCTTTTCTGCTGCAGCTCAGGGGGAATATCTTTTCTGCTGGAGCTCTCTGCCTATCACAGCTCAGGAGACTGTTAAAGGATGGATCTGAGCATGTGTGGCCATCTTAGTGAGTCGTACAAGAAATAAGAAAAAGAACAAACAGCAGTTGGCGCTACATAGATACATTTTATTGAATAACTCGATGGCTGTACACATTTTTTTAATTACATGCAATTACAAAAGTCTTCAGATCCAGGTGCTGGTTTGAAAACCGTAGACTATTTTTCATGGGACAACCCCTTTAACATTTAAAGAATTATATTAATTTAGTCATCATAAGTTGACAATTAAACTGCTGCATCTGGTTATAATAGTTCAATGGCATTTCTTAAATCATTCTGTTTATATACTTATTGAAATGTATATGAATAGCCTTTAAATGCCAGTGAGCAATAGATAACTGTAACCCACACGACTATCCTCAGGCTTTTATAGCTTTTAATTTATCAAAGGAAATAATTAGCACACATTGTGGCAGCTAGTGATGGAATTTATTCATTTGGAAGCCAAGAGTTTCCTGTCATGTCCTTCCTTCTCTATTAAACTTCAAGCCAGGGCAGTAAGAAGTTACTAAAAGGAAATGAAGATTTTTTTTGGCATGGTGCCATATGGATGATTTAATACAAAAGATGATAGCAGGCCTGGAGTACATACCAATAAGTTGTCTGCTCAACCATCTTCTTCTTCAGGTTGCGTTCTCTCACGAAGCAGGTTCTTAAGTGGTGGACGCACATTCATGATCTGTAGTTGGGGTTCTTACAAAATATTGTTAGAAGGAAATATAAGTAATTTTAATTAATGTTCATTAAATAATTAGAAGTAATGTTCTCTGTTACACCATGAAAGACCTCCAGTAAACCACCAGTTTTTAATGCATATGCATAAATTTAGCAGAGAAAAAAATTCATAAAATTATATTTTAAAACATTATGGCAATAAGCTTTTTTCTTCTACAATACACTACGTGCAGAATTATTAGGCAAATGAGTATTTTGACCACATCATCCTCTTTATGCATGTTGTCTTACTCCAAGCTGTATAGGCTCGAAAGCCTACTACCAATTAAGCATATTAGGTGATGTGCATCTCTGTAATGAGAAGGGGTGTGGTCTAATGACATCAACACCCTATATCAGGTGTGCATAATTATTAGGCAACTTTCTTTCCTTTGGCAAAATTGGTCAAAAGAAGGACTTGACAGGCTCAGAAAAGTCAAAAATAGTGAGATATCTTGCAGAGGGATGCAGCACTCTTAAAATTGCAAAGCTTCTGAAGCGTGATCATCGAACAATCAAGAGTTTCATTCAAAATAGTCAACAGGGTCGCAGGAAGCGTGTGGAAAAACCAAGGCGCAAAATAACTGCCCATGAACTGAGAAAAGTCAAGCGTGCAGCTGCCAAGATGCCACTTGCCACCAGTTTGGCCATATTTCAGAGCTGCAACATCACTGGAGTGCCCAAAAGCACAAGGTGTGCAATACTCAGAGACATGGCCAAGGTAAGAAAGGCTGAAAGACGACCACCACTGAACAAGACACACAAGCTGAAACGTCAAGACTGGGCCAAGAAATATCTCAAGACTGATTTTTCTAAGGTTTTATGGACTGATGAAATGAGAGTGAGTCTTGATGGGCCAGATGGATGGGCCCGTGGCTGGATTGGTAAAGGGCAGAGAGCTCCAGTCCGACTCAGACACCAGCAAGGTAGAGGTGGAGTACTGGTTTGGGCTGGTATCATCAAAGATGAGCTTGTGGGGCCTTTTCGGGTTGAGGATGGAGTCAAGCTCAACTCCCAGTCCTACTGCCAGTTTCTGGAAGACACCTTCTTCAAGCAGTGGTACAGGAAGAAGTCTGCATCCTTCAAGAAAAACATGATTTTCATGCAGGACAATGCTCCATCACACGCGTCCAAGTACTCCACAGCGTGGCTGGCAAGAAAGGGTATAAAAGAAGAAAATCTAATGACATGGCCTCCTTGTTCACCTGATCTGAACCCCATTGAGAACCTGTGGTCCATCATCAAGTGTGAGATTTACAAGGAGGGAAAACAGTACACCTCTCTGAACAGTGTCTGGGAGGCTGTGGTTGCTGCTGCACGCAATGTTGATGGTGAACAGATCAAAACACTGAAAGAATCCATGGATGGCAGGCTTTTGAGTGTCCTTGCAAAGAAAGGTGGCTATATTGGTCACTGATTTGTTTTTGTTTTGTTTTTGAATGTCAGAAATGTATATTTGTGAATGTTGAGATGTTATATTGGTTTCACTGGTAAAAATAAATAATTGAAATGGGTATATATTTGTTTTTTGTTAAGTTGCCTAATAATTATGCACAGTAATAGTCACCTGCACACACAGATATCCCCCTAAAATAGCTAAAACTAAAAACAAACTAAAAACTACTTCCAAAAATATTCAGCTTTGATATTAATGAGTTTTTTGGGTTCATTGAGAACATGGTTGTTGTTCAATAATAAAATTAATCCTCAAAAATACAACTTGCCTAATAATTCTGCACTCCCTGTACAGTTCAACATAATAGGAAATTACACAGCAACCATTACACACAATGTAATAATACACAAAGAGAAGGTTTTGAATTTGAAATAAATTTATTAAAATAGTTTGTCTCATACCGAGATCACAGAGGGAGATCTACACTTCAGGACTGCCTCTACTGGCCAGAGTGGATAGTTTCAGTGGTCCCATCTTGTCTATTTCTTACATAGTTGCTCATTCATTTGAAAGGCCGACATTTAATAATACAGAGTCCGCTCCAGGAGAAATTAATTGTCGTGCTTCAGTTTAAAAAAGGGTTGTCTTCAATATGAAATTCTGTATCCAGTTCTTGTAGACCCTGTGGACCAAATGGGATGCTGCCTAGATACTAGTGACACAGTAAGGATATGGTATATTGGCATTGTATCCAGTCCCTGATGGCTGGTCCAAAAAGTTTTTTTGTGTTCAGACCTGATGATCTAGAAAGTTGGTGTATAATTTCTTGTTTCCTAATGAGTTTTTGGTGATCTTGTGGAATAACACCTGCATCCCTGTTGATGTGGTGCCATATGCCATTAGTGATTCTGTAGGCTTTTTTTCAGGTGAACTGTCCCAACTTTTGATAAACTTCTACTGTTTAATTATATCAGTTTCAAAGGCTGGGATGGATTATGAATGTTGAAGAAAAGCCATAATATCCTAATTGAAATACTTCTTCCTGTTTATACAGGATTTGTTAAAAGTTCCACACAGTAGTCTATGGTTATATTTGATCGGTTGCCATATAATCCTTCATTAGCAAAATGTATTGTTCTGCTGAATGCCTTGGTAAATCACATTAAATGCAATACAATTAATGCAATGAGGATACGATGTTCTCAAACTTCATGTTCTACTTGTACTTTATCTTTGATTATTTGGTATTGAGTTCATTTCACAAATGTAAACTTGTCTGTTTTGGTTCCTTTGCTTCTCCTTATTTTTTTTTGCTTGCATGTTCTTTGCATATTGTATGCAAAATAAAAAAGTGAATGTAATAACCCCAAATCCTTTGAATTACTCAGACTGTTAAAGAGGACCTTTCACCGATTCTTACCCTATGAACTAACTATACAGATATGTAGAGCGGCGCCCGGGGATCTCACTGCACTTACTATTATCCCCGGGCGCCGCTCCGTTCTGCCGCTATGCCCTCCGGTATCTCCGCTCACTAAGTTATAGTAGGCGGAGATACCAGTCCCTAAGTTATGGTAGGCGGAGTCTGCCCTAGCGCTGGCCAATCGCAGCGCAGAGCTCACAGCCTGGGAGGTTATTTTCTCCCAGGCTGTGAGCTCTGCAATGCGATTGGCCAGCGCTAGGGCAGACTCCGCCTACCATAACTTAGGGAACGGAGATACCGGAGGGCATAGCAGGAGAACGGAGCGGCGCCCGGGGATAATAGTAAGTGCAGAGAGATCCCCGGGCGCCGCTCCACATGTCTGTATAGTTAGTTCATAGGGTAAGAATCGGTGAAAGGTCCTCTTTAAGTATCCCTGATGGTCTGTCTATATGCACACATGATTAGTGGTGCATAAAGAGGGACAAAGCTGCAATACCATGAGCTGCTGCTTCAAAATACATATTATGGAGATACTGTAGATTGACTGATGTGAACAAGAGGAGACCACAGCTCTCAGACAATATGTCAAGTCAGACTCCCTCTAAGTTTCATTTCAAAACAAGGCACAAAATAGGACTAGACAAAAATTTGGCGCAAATATTGCATCTAGCACATTGTAAATTAAAGTAAATTTGGGACATACAATTATATATTTGGCATAGCACACATGACCACCCATTCTGGTGCAAATCAAGATGCTTTCTAGTTTCACTGACATTGATATACTTCCCCCTGTGTTTGCCAAAATCGGATGTGGGTAAACTAATAAATCTCTTTCTTGCCTTATGTTTTTGATAAGCTGGCTGATTATAGGAGACATTTAGCAAACATAATGTGCTGTACGCAAACGCAAATGACATACTAGTGCCATATTTATGAAAAACGTAAGGCTGTATTACACCTACCGATTTTCCAGCAGATGAACGCTAACGAGCGTTCGTATGAATGCTCGTTAGCGATCATCTTGCAGTGTAATACTGCCGCCAATTGCCCAATGAATGAGCATTCATTGTTATATACTGAGTATCATGCCATGTTGATACAGTTGATACAGTTTTCTGAACATTTTCCTACATATCATTTTCTGTCCAATTTGTCCAGTTGATAACTAGTGTTGAGCGTGAATATTCGAAAAGCTAATTTTTATCTCGAATATCTTCAAAAATTCGTGAATATTTAGACTATAGTGCTATATATTCGTAATGACGAATATTAGTTTGTTTTTTGTTTTTTTTCAACACAGTACACACCAGGTGATCTTCCCTCTCTTCTTCTAGCTTGTGGGCCAATGATAAGGCTTTGTCACAGCTTAGCAACATCCCTAGTAACCAATAGGAAAGTTGCCTACCCCTTACTATATAAGAACCTCCCCAGCAGCCATTTTCTAAAGTTTATTGCAGTTATGAAAGAGACAGCAGTGTCATTGCTGTGCTCTGTGCTTTGTTGTATTACATTAGACAGTTAACTTCTATATATAATTCGGATAGTTAGAGGGAGATAGTCAGTGTAGGTTAGATTGATCTATAGTGTAGCTGATAGGTTCTGCTGTCCATACATACATGCTACAGACATAGTGCTGTGATGTCACAAGTTGCACGTATTGCCGAAAATTCGCAAGCGCAAATATATTGGAGCACTCTATCTGCAAAGAAAGCTATTCTAATGTTCTGCCGTGCCAGCCATTTTCTCCAGTCTCAGGAAACTTATACCAGCTTGAAAAATTTAGCATAAGTGACCCACGCCGGTATTTCACGTGCATTACGCAAATAATACATTGCCGATTTTCGCAATCAAGAATATAATCTTGAATTCTTGAATTCGCGAATATTGCACAAAATATTTGCTAAATATTGCGAATTCGAATATTGCCCATGCCGCTCATCACTATTGATAACTGTGTCCCATTCTGTTTTTGAATTTTCAAATGCATGGTTTAAGGTGCAAACAGAATTGTAAAGATTTTGAACAAGGCACAAATACAAAATCCACACATACAAGTCAAATATCTCAGCTTCATTACCTTTTTGAACAGACCCATATTGTTTCTGAATCCTGCAACATGTGTTCTCCACATCATGTCCTATTTAATTGTTATTTATTTCTTTGTTCTGTAGAACTCAGTTCATTTCCAGAATTACACATTTATAAAATTGTCAGCAAACTCCAGGCAAACCTGTCAGCAATTTTAGTTACTACAATATACACAGTTAAAAAGTCTTTGCATTCCATTCCTGTCTAGATAAACTAGCATTCGTTGTATGCTTATCAGTTTTATGCAGTGCAGGTCAGAAATATGTGATGAATGAAAGATGAAATTAAATCAAAATGTAAATCCCATGGGACCCTACTTTTCTGCAAGTGAAATTTATTACTACATATATCATATTCTCACTACATGAGTATAGACTATAGAAAAAATAATTCTTAAAGTAATGCTGTATGTAAATTAAACAAAATTCCTTGATTTTGTGTAATTACAATTCTAACATTTAGTGATTTCAGACTAAATTGGAAATATACTCCATGCAAATACCACAACCTTTTTCAAACAAGATTTAAGAAACTGGACTGAAGCTGGTCATCTTTTCCTAGAAGGAATTTGGTGGTTGGCTCATGAATTAGTGTCAGGTCTCCCCTACCTCAGATTTAAGAATGTGGCAGCTGAGACACCAAGAAAGTGCCTTATTTTTGTTTTTATTCTTGGGACTCTCCTCTGTATGCACCCCAGCATATATGGTTAAAGTTGGCTGCATAAAATTGGATGTGTTGATCAAACTTACCGTCCAACCATCTAATGTGTCTGGAAACTTCCCAACTCCACCCTAATGGCAGATGTTGGGGGATATAATGGAGTATCCTTTTGTTCTCTGAGAGATAAGCCGCTAGCAGAGGTGTCTGGAAGCGGCTACCTCCAGTTTCCCTGTTCAGGAAATACAGTATACATACGCAACCCAAGCATGCATATGTAGGGAGGGGTTAGGATATATATTTATTGGACGAACATCAGCTATTAAATGTGTATTACAAGATATGAATTGTGTGACTTATACTTTGCTCAAAAAGTTGTCACCAGAAGTGCTTACAGATTAGGAAAGAGGCAGACTTTGTGCATGCTTAGCTACTGCTTACAGAATGTGACATCTGGTATGCCAACAGATGTAGAGGGACAGTCAGGCTGACATTTACGTCTATGACCTGTTTTAGTGCCTCAAACACATCACTGCTTCTAACCACTGTACTTCTCCGTAGTGCCGCTTCTGGAGTCTTATAGTATATCAAGTTATGCTAGGACAGATAGAGCTCTTTAACACTCAAGTTATAGGAACAGACAAAGTGTCCAGTGTGTATGTAAAGACAGTATGTACCTGCTGAGAGGATCTTAGGGCTAAATATGTAGGCTTCTAAAGAGATCATATGTAGCTTTGTCTGATTACATTACAAACAGAACACATGTACTTTATGTCCGAAGTTTAAAGGCATATAATGAAGAAATAGCTGGTGTGACTTAATGTGTAAATGATGTCTGAGTATTTGCATTCCTATGGAAGTATGTACAACCTCTCGGGCATACTTTTTAGCATTCACACGTTTCACAAGAGCAATTCAGCAGGTTCTCAGAATGTGAATGGCAGTTATAAAGCTGTAATGTCTCCAGCTACAGGAACAATTTGGTTTATCGGAACAACAGAGAGGAATGATGACATTGCTATTTTGAGGCATTGCATCACACGGACAAACTGCTGGTATTTACATGTCAAAAGTTCATATCACTTATGGGATATCTCTGGTTGGCTCTCCATCCAGTTATAATGATGTTTAGGTGTGTAAACATCATGTCCATCTTCTTGACAATCCAACCAAATACAGATACAGTGAACTTATAATATAGGTTAGCAGAACAAATAGAAAATTAATTATTCCAAGCCAAACATGACTAATAAAAACCTTTTGGTATAAAGGCCAAAATGGAGGAAAAGGTTATTATATTTCTGCACAAACATTTGGAGATGTTGTAACTACAACAAGGTGCACATATATGGTCCTGTCCATTTGTTTTATGTATGGCCAGCGCTCTTACTTTCACATTGCTATTGCCATACAGGTACAAGAGCATATACCTGAGAAAAAGAATAATTATTGAAGTTAACAAACATTAGATTTTACTTATTAAAACCAATAACAGTGCAGCTTTCTTTTTTCTATTGCAGTTTAAGAGATAAAAACAGAGCCTTGATTGGTTACTGTAGACAACAAGTCCTGTTTCATTTTAGATGGTTTGATCAGTGAGACTCACTGTGGGTCAAAAATCTGAGATTTAAAGGACACCAAAGATACCAGTCGTTTAACATTCCCTCAGACTTTGCACTAAATATAAGCATATTTTAGACTGTTACTGACAAAATCCCCTGGGGAAAAGATTGAATTATTTTTATATCTCAGTCTATTGTTTCAGCCAATTAAATAAACTGACCACTACTGCCACTTCTCCCTATAAACTTGCCTACTAGGTATTGCTAATGATACGTGCGACCTGCTAATGTTGTTGGTGACTTGCCCTTAAAAGCATATCAAACACTAACCCCAAAAATGTTTGGCCAGATCCCTGGCAACTTTAGGTTTATATGGGCAATGATACAGACGTTGCAGCAGCTTAAAATGCTATGTTTTACCCCAGTGTTTTATTCACATCAATACTGTTTCAGTACAATAATAAAAAAAAGTCTCCGATACGTTGCCTGTAAATATTGCGCTGCAGGTCCCAAAGTGAAGTGGGTAAAAAGTCAATATATAAGTTATATAGGACCGCGCTGCTTCTTGATTTTCAGGAAAGATTCCTCCCATGTTCAGGTCATAGGCGTATTGCAGACCCAGGGAAAAGAACATCAATATTCACACGTATTGCAGACCCAATCTTTGTGTGAAGATTGATGTCCTTTTCCCTAGGTCTGCAATACGCCTATGACCTGAACATAGGAGGAATATTTTCAGAAAATTGAGAATCAGCGCGGTCCTATATAACGTAAATACTGTTTCAGTACTTCTTTATACTATCCTATCTGGTGTTTATAAGTAATGTAAGAGACAGGAAGCAGAATCTTGTGATTGCCTAATGTTCACTCTAATGGGATATAGCAGGGGTGGCCAACCTTACAGTCACAAAGAGCCAGAAAGAAAAAACTTATGACTGCCAGGAGCCACAAGCTATACATTTACACAAATATGCGTGTACACGACAGTATTACTGCAATTGAGTTATCAAACATTTAAAAGTGAATTTAAACCACCTCTCCTACCTGTAATGTAGACAGCTTTAGTGTGGTTTTTCACAATGTGTTTTAAGATTTCTCAGATGACCGCCCATGCACAGATGACACCCTCATGCTCAGATGATCGCCCATGCTCAGATGACTACCCTATGCTCAGATGACCAACCATGCTCAGATGACTCCCCTATGCTCAGATGACTGCCCATGCTCAGATGACTGCCCTATGCTCAGATGACCACCCATGCTCAGATGAGAGCTCATGCTTAGATAACCGCCTATGCTCAGATGACTACCCTATGCTCAGATGACCATCCCTGCTCAGATGACTGCCCTATGCTCAGATGACCGCCCATGCTCAGATGACTGCCCTATGCTCATATGACAGCCCATGCTCAGATGACCGCCCATGCTCAGATGACTGCCCTATGCTCAGATGACAGCCCATGCTCAGATGACTGCACATGCTCAGATGACGCCCCATGCTCAGATGACCCCCTCACCCCCATTCTGAGATCATGTGTGGGGGGGTGTTTTGACATAGGGGAAATGTGAGGATGGGGTGTTTGATTTTTGGTGTCTTATGTGAGCTCTGGGGAGGCTTATTTTGTGGGTCTGAGAATTTAAGGGTCTTATCTGATCTCATACTACCCCCATGTCAGATAAGACCCCCATGCTCAGTACTTTAATAAAAGAAAAATGTGTAGGAGGCTTATCCTACCTCTGCTGCCGCTGCTCTGAGGACTGTGGCGCCCTCTCCACAATGACCTGACGTGCACAGTGTCAGGTCAGAGTGCGGACATCCACCGATTAGGGGGGGTGCACTGCGCCACCAATGACAATTAACCTTTAATACAGATACAGGAGGCAGGTGCCGGCAGAATCACATAGCCAAAAATTGGCCTCTATGACGGCGCTGCGATCCCCGGAAGTTAACCCCTCAGGTGCGGCACCTAAGGGGTTAACTTCCGCAAATCTCAGCTACCTCTCATAGAGGTTGGGTGCAGGCTATATGATTCTGCAGCCAGCAGCGCCTCCTCTATTTGAATAAATGAGTGAGTTAACTTCATTGGTGGCAGTGGCCACAGCCCCTCCCCTCCTCTTCCCCTCTGTGTTCTCATTGGTGGCAGTGGCAGCAGCACAGGGGGGAGGGGGGGACTGCTTCCTTCTCCCCTGTGCTGTTGATATTTCGATACCTTCGAGCGACATCCCTAGTACAGAAATAGCTGGCCCGCTCCCCTGCGAGCCGGATATGTAGAGGAGAGCGCGCTCCTCTGTGAGCCACAATTGAAGGTGCGAGAAGCCGCATGCGGCTAGCGAGCCGCCGGTTGGCCACCCCTGGGATATAGCATAACAGTTAGCTCACTGAGAACTGAGAATAAGAGATAGGGCCTGAAGAGGGGAAACCTGATAAAATGCGAGATGGACATAATATAGTGGACAGAAATAGTGTTATTACATGTGTACACACAAGACAGATTAGAAAACTGATAGGAAAAAAAAAAGAAACAAATCAGTTGTCCAATCCATTTAATAGCAGTACAAAGGCTCTCCAGTAAATATGGTCATTATGGTCATAGAACATATATTTCATAAATGACATAATGTTCCCATCGTTAAATGTTTTTTGCATTACAATTTATATTCCTATAATTTAAAAAAACATATTTTAGGTAACATAATAGTCCAACATGAAACCTATTTGTTAGTTTCTATCAATTACATATCTCTAGTACAAAACAAAAGTAAAACTGGATAAGCTAGTATTAAGTCACGACTCTTGTGCATTTTCTTATAACAGGGGATATGGCTTTTATAGCCTAAACCTTCTACTGTTAATGGAAATAACTAAAAACTTTGTTTTAGATATGATTCAGTGAGGAAGATTTGGAGACATCCTCATCATGTTTACAAAAAAAAAATTAACGTCGTCATTAACTCAGCTCTCCCGTTAATGAGGTCCCAAAGATGCAGACAGCACATCGTGTGCTGCCCGCATCCGTTTGTTCATTCTGTGGCATCCGGTATCCGTGTTTTGTGGATCTGCAATTTGCGCATCTGCAATTTGTGGACCGCAAAAACGGATATGGACGTGTGCATGAGCCCTTAGAGTATAACATTTATATATTCATTAACCTTTTTGAATCTTAGAAAATCTTCGGAACACGTTGTATTACATATTTCTGAGTTGTTAAGCATCAAAGGGCAATAAGAAATTAATATATTTTATAGTCTTAGCAGTGAAAATTACGTCGTCAGTTTCTGGAAAAATATAACTTTGAGCTTCGAGTTACTTAAATCCCAACTGTCTTGGTTCATGGTAAATGATAAATCATGTATTATGAAAAATTATTAATGATAAGCAAACATTTTTTGGTACTATGGAATCTTTGCATCAAATTTTCTCAATGCCCTTGATGTTTAACCCTTTCAACACGGGCGAATTTCCATTTTTCTTTTTACTCCCATCCTTCCGAAAGCCATAACTTTTTTATTTTTCCATTCATATAACCATATGAGAACTTATTTTTGTGGGTTGTATTTTCTAATGGTGCCATTGAATACAATGTAGTGGGAAGCGAGAATTTTTTTTCCAAATGGGTGGAATTATGAAAAAACAAAAGCAAAATTCTGCCAAAGTTTATGGGTTTTGATTTTATGGCATTCCGTTTGGGGTAAAACTGTCCTGTTCCCCTTATTCTCTGGGTCAATACGATTATAGCAATACCACATATGCATAGTGTTTCTTGCATTTTAATACTGAAAAATCTGGAAAAAAATACTTTTTATTTTGCATCGCCATATTCTAACGTCATAACTTTTTTTTATTTTTATGTGTACACAGCTGTGTGGGCTCTGTTTTGTGGGGCAATCTGTACTTTTTATTGATACAATTTTTGGGTGTGCATAACTTTTTGACCACTTTTTATGACATTTTTGGTGGTAGGTGAGGCAACCAAAAAAGTGCAAATTGTCCATTTTGACTTTTTTCCATTTCTTTGTTTGCCGTATAGGATAAATATTTTTTATATTTAAATAGAACATGACTTTTTAAATGTGGCGATGCTCATGATTTATTTATTTTTTTTGCTTATGCATTTTTTTTATTATTTTGGCAAAAGTGGGGTGATTAGATATTTTATATTTTTAATTTTTAGAATATTTTTAAAACCTTTTTTTTTCTTTTTTTTTTACACTTTGTAATGGTTTGTATTGGGAATTATAACAAGCAATCATCAGCTTGTTTCTCCTATAGACTCCAATGCATTTGCATTGGAGCCTATCATAAAAACAATATGTTCCTAAGGAGTTTCCACAGGAATTAATGTACGGCAGCCTCTTATCACTCAGGAGAACAGAGGCTGCTGCACACTGCATCCGGCTCCCCCAATCCTTCTCAGGGGAGCTGGTGCATGGCTGGGAGCGCACACTCCTGATCATTTACCTCCCAGATGCCGTGGTCACAATTCACCATGGCATAGGGAAGGTTTAATGTGGGCAATCAAAGTTATTATTGATAACACACATTAGTCCCTGGTGTCTGCTCATGAGCGGGTGCCACTTTTAAGTACCCGACCACCAACGTAAATTTATGTGAGGTGGTTGGAAAGGAAGGGGTTAAAGAAGTACTCGTACAAAAATTCTATTTTCTAGCATGTTAGGAGATATAATGTAAATGATAGTGACGATAAAGGGGGTCATTTATGAAATCAGATATGTCAGTTTTGTGGTATAAAAAAGTCACAAGTCATGGCAACTGCAACATTTCCATGGCAATTGTAACATTTTGTGACATTTCGTGATCCTCGCCATTTTTCACAGTGGACTATGTTTAAAGTAGAGATGAGCGAAGTTTAGAAAAACTTTATTCGGCAACTTCCCAGAAGTAAGCCAAGAAATTTGATTTGTTCCAAATTAATTAGTCCCGTATCGCTATATATCAAATATTCCCTACGTCATGGTGGCTGAGGGAATGTTTTGAGCAGCCTGCTACAGTGAGCCTGCTCCATATACAGCAGGTGCTGGCTGTATCTTACAACAGACACCTGGCCGCAATGATGGGAAATGGCGATCCCACCAAACCCTGTCATTTTACCCCTCAAATGTCGCGATCAACGCCGATCATGGCATCTGTAAGGTAAGGCAGAGGGATGCAGCTCCTGCAGTGAAATCGTGGGACTCTGATAGCTCACCATGGCAGCCTGGACACTTATGAAGCTTTCCAGCCCTGCCATGGTAAGCTCCATGCTGCTCTGTACATGAAGCATAGCTCAGCAGGGAGTGCAGTATAATGCTATTCACCCTAATGGGTCTATATTAGAGTGAATGACACAAGGGACCAAAAGATCCCAGGTTGAAAAGTTATTTAAAAGGCTAAAAAAAAGAAAAAACATTACAATATTAAAATTTTAAATAACCACCCTTTCCCAATTGTATATATAAAAATATATAAACAATAAAAAAAATAAACAAATTGGGTGTTTTCTTCAGAAGGTGGCTGCAGAAAACTGCTCATCAGAGAGTCCAGACTTAACTGGCTGCTTAAGGAGCTGGTGCTGCTCCTAAACCCCCACCCCCACCACCAGGGGAGCACCCAGAAATTTTGTCTAGGGGTGGTCCAAAGAAAAAAAATGCACCGCCCTGCCCATTGTTATAAGCCCCTCCTACATATAATAGGCCACTCCCAACAAACACTTTACAGCTGAAATTATATTGTTGAGGATGACGGTAAGAGTTTCACCCTCATCCTCCATGGACACACTGTATTCAATACTCAGGGCCCTGACATAAAGCTCCTGTACTCAAACTCTTCTTTATCCCTCCCTGTGACTGTAATCACCATCCAGTTCTGTTTCACACACTGTCCCCCATGTAGCTCCGTGGCAGGAGCTGTTGCAGCTTCACTTCCTCCCTCCTAGTCCTGAAGGAGCCAAAAGAGGAGTTGAGGAGGAGCTTCGTGATATTTAAGGTGTATAGGTCCGAGTGGAGGAGCCGGACTCTACACATCATATGGAGAGGGGACGGCCTGCCCTGGCTGCACTGCCTGCTTCACATTATACAATAGACAACAGCAGGCTGCAGCCAGAAAGCTCCTCCCCTCTCCTCCGTCCCCGGATCCTACTTGCATCCTGTGGTTCCCCCCACCATTCGCCACCCGTCCATGGCCTGCTGCCCCTTTGGCCGTCCTCACCAGGCCAAAGCCCCCTGCCCCATTTGCAGCACCACCATGCTTATAGATGCCCAGCTCTGAATCCTCCTTCTGCAAATGGCAGGGGAAGGAGCCAGAGCATCTCCTCTCCTACATAGTGCCCCATACCTCTTACATCCAGTGATGTCACCTTTGATGTAGACGTTCTCTTTCCTCATCTTCTCCATTCAGACCAGACCGCCGTGATGATTTTTCAGCTATCTCTCTCTTCTGAACACCCCATCCTTCCACCCCAATACTATACTGCAGAAACAGTCCCCCTGAAAATACTTGTACGACACAGATAGTGTCCTCTTCTACAATTATTGGCACACAGTGCTCTAAAAAAAAATAACTGCGCCCAGTAACTAGTATCCCGGACACCAATAGTATAAACATTATGTCCCCCCAAAAAATTGTATTTTAATTGTATAATAATAAAAAGTATCTAAGCTGATACTGTGCCAGGGTGCCCCCAACAGTAACAGTGCTCCCCAAAATCCCACCAATAGAAATAATTATCTGCTAGAGGACACTTAGTAGTGATATTGCCCCCATAGTGCCCATACTAGTAATCATGTTCCCCATAGCCCCCCAGTAGTAGTAAAGCTCACCATAATACCGCTAGTAGTAATAATTCTCCCTATAATATGACAGTACAAGAAATACCCCCTCTTTGTGCCCACAGTTGAGCCCCATAGTGCTCCTCTCCACCTTCCCCATAGTGCCCCCATTATGTGCCAGTATAAAATACTGCATCTTAGTACCCCCAGCACATGCCTCCATTGTGCTCCTCTCTCCCTTCCCATAATGCCCCCCATAATATGCCAGTAAAAAAAATGCCCCTTCTTAGTACCCTAGCAGATGCCCCTAAAGTGCTTCTCTCCCCCATGATGTGCCAGTAAAAAATGCCCCTTTTTAGTGCCCCCAGCAGATGCCCCTATATTGCCCCCCATACTGTGGCAGTTAAAATTCCCCCTTCTTAGTGCCACCAGATGCCTCCATAATGTGCCAGTAAAAAAAATTCCCTTTAATGCCACCAGATGCCCCCATAGTGCTCCTCTCACCCATAGTGCCCCCATAATGTGCCAGTAAAAAATGCCCCTTCTTAGTACCCCAGCAGATGCCCCTATAGTGCTCCCCTCCCCATAATGTGCCAGTAAAAAAATGTCCCTTTAATGCCTCCAGATGCCGCCATAGTGCTCCTCTCCCCCATAGTGCCCCCATAATGTGCCATTAAAAAATGCCCCATCTTAGTGCCACCAGATGCCCCCAAATTGCTCCTCTCCCTCATAAAGTGCCAGAAAAAAATGCCCCTTCTTAGTGCCACCAGATGCCTCATATTGCCACTCTCCCCCATATTGCCTCCCATAATGTGCCAGTAAATAATGCCCCTATAGTGCCACCAGATGCCCCATATGGCCACCCTCCTCCATAGTGCCGCCCATAAGGTGCCAGTAAATAATGCCCCTATAGTGACACCAGATGCCTCATAGTGCCGCTCTCCCCCATAGTGCCTCCCATAATGTGTCAGTAAATAATGCCCTCATAGTGCCTCCAGATGCCATAGTACCCCCCATAATATGCCAGTAAAAAAGCCCCCTTAGTGCCACCAGATGTTATAGTGCCCCCCATGAGGTGCTAGTAAAAAATGCTCATATAGTGCCACCAGGTGCCCTAAAATGCCGCTCTCCCCTATAGTGACTAACATAATGTGCCAGTAAAAAATGCCCCCTTAAAGCCACCAGATTCCATAGTGTCCCCCCTAATGTGCCTGTAAAAAAAAAGCCCCTTTAGAGCCACCAGATGCCTTCTTGGTACTCCTTTTCCCTTATAATGTGCCAGTAAATAATGCCTCTATAGTGCTACCAGATCCCCTATAGTGCTCCTCTCCCCTATAGTGCCCCCCATGTGCCAATAATAAATGCCCCCAGATGCCCCCATAGTGCCCCCCCACATAATGTGCCAGTAAGAAATGTCCCTTTAGTGCCACCAGGTGCCCCCTATAATGTTCCAGTAAAAACATACCCCTAGATGCCCCCATGGTTCTTCCTACATTGTGCCATCTATAAAAAAAAAACACTAATACTTACCTCTATGCGACTGTCTGTGATGCGATGTGGGCCTCTTCTGGCCTGTGTCCCGCGCTGTATGCTGCCTGGCTCAGGCAGCACAATGATAATGACTACATTGCGCCGCCTGAGCAGCAATGACGGGGTCTATCAGAGGAAAGGGAGACGCCTCTCCCCTACCTTGCCACAGCACAGCCATATGTATCACCGTCCTTAGGATGGCGATACAGTTAAATATGGAGATGAGCGCTTCCACAATGGAAGTGCTCATCTCCTACTGCCACAGCCAGCCACCGCCACCACTTAGATACAGTGCCACGCCGCCTGAGGCGATCGGCGGTGCGGACCTGACTGATAAACAAAATAAAATAAAATGAATGCTTCTAGGGGAAGGTTCAGACCCGTTGGACTCCCCCCCTAATGGTGAGCCCCTGCACATCACCACCACCAGTCATGGCAGGGGAGCGTGATCGCAGAGGGTCCTTCCGGTCAGACCTTACTGAGGATGGATGATGGCGCTCGTAGGTAGCAACCGACTAACTACACAGCATACTAGTCCATTTTTGCATCCATTTCAGAAGGTCTAAAAAAATGACAACATTTTTCACCGGTAGCGAGGGTCTAACATGCAGATAGCCAGTAGTCAGCCCTGCCAAATCCTGACAATGCGGTTGTCAGTATGCAAACAAGAAAGCATGCATCTATCCATTTGCGCAAGGGACACGGAGGGCCTCCAGGTCCACTGCATACTGCCATGGTCTGTCAGGGTCATCTGCGTTGTCTTCGTCGTCGCCCTACAGCTTCTCATGCTCCTCCTGCTCTTTCTGTTCCTTCTGCTCTTCTCCTGTCTTTGGGCAGATAAAACACCAAGTTGTGTACAAAATTCCTGAGCGTTTATATCCTCCTCCTCGTCCTCATCTTCCTCCTCTGGCAGTTCATCCTTCTCAGGGCTCAGGTAGTCATGAGATGTAGACGCCATGTCTTCTGTCCCCTCGTGAATCATATTTCTCAGCATCCCCTCAAGGATGTGAAGGGGAATGGCATAATTTATCCCATAGTTCTGTCGACTGACAAATAAAGTGGCCTCCTCAAATGGCCTGAGCAAACAGCACTTGTCATGTACGAGCTGCCACTGGCTAATCTGGAAGTTACACCGGGGAGTATACCTGTCCATCTGCTGCATTAAGAAATAGCTGACTGCCTTTCTCTGCTCATACAGGCAGTCTAACATATGGAGCATAGAGTTCCTACAGGTGGAAACGTTGCATATAAAAATTTTGCCTTTGCAGCTCAAGGAGTGAGTGCTTTGCATGCTAAGAAAGGCTGAAGTGCATGCATTTCTTGGACATTTTTAACAGCTTTTGCAGTTCATTGGAAGACTTGAGGAATCGGGTGACAATGAGATTGAAGACATGCACTATGCAGGGCACATGGATCAGCCTTCCCTGTTTTTTTTGTGAGTACAATACACCAGCTTTGCAACCCTGACACAGAAATATAATAATATATCTGACTGTTAATTCTGTGGGTGACCTATAGTGATTTTTTGTGGGTGCAATGCACCATTTTTGTACCCCTGACACAAAAATAATAGTTAATCAGTCTGTTAGTTCGATGGGTGACATATACCCATTTTTGGTGTGAGGTACACGTGCATTGCATACGTGACAGGAAAATTAATATAGTTAATCCGTCTGTTAGTTCGATAGGTGACATATTCCCATTTTTTGTGTGAGATACACTTGCACTTTATATGTGACAAGGAAATTAATATAGTTCCCGTAATCTTACTGTTAGTTCGGTGGGTGACATATTCCCATTTTTTGTGTGAGGTACACCTGCACTGCAAACGTGACAGGCAAATTAATATAGTTAATCCGTCTGTTAGTTCGGTGGGTGACAAATACCCATTTTTGGAGTGAGATACACTTGCACTGCATATGTGACAGGGAAATTAATATAGTTAATCTAAATGTTAGTTTGGCAGGTGACATATTCCCATTTTTGATGTGAGGTACACCTGCACTGCATATGTCACAAGGAAATTAATATACACTGCTCAAAAAAATAAAGGGAACACTTAAACAACACAATGTAACTCCAAGTCAATCATACTTCTGTGAAATCAAACTGTCCACTTAGGAAGCAACACTGAGTGACAATCAATTTCACATGCTGTTGTGCAAATGGGATAGACAACAGGGGGAAATTGTAGGCAATTAGCAAGACACCCCCAATTAAGGAGTGGCTCTACAGGTGGTGACCACAGATCACTTCTCAGTTCCTATGCTTCCTGGCTGATGTTTTGGTCACTTTTGAATGCTGGCGGTGCTTTCACTCTAGTGGTAGCATGAGACGGAGTCTACAACCCACACAAGTGGCTCAGGTAGTGCAGCTTATCCAGGATGGCACATCAATGCGAGCTGTGGCAAGAAGGTTTGCTGTGTCTGTCAGCGTAGTGTCCAGAGCATGGAGACGCTACCAGGAGACAGGCCAGTACATCAGGAGACGTGGAGGAGGCCGTAGGAGGGCAACAACCCAGCAGCAGGACCGCTACCTCCGCCTTTGTGCAAGAAGGAACAGGAGGAGCACTGCCAGAGCCCTGCAAAATCACCTCCAGCAGGCCACAAATGTTCATGTGTCTGCTCAAACGGTCAGAAACAGACTCCATGAGGGTGATATGAGGGCCCAACGTCCACAGGAGGGGGTTGTGCTTACAGCCCAACACCGTGCAGGACGTTTGGCATTTGCCAGAGAACACCAAGATTGGCAAATTCGCCACTGACGCCCTGTGCTCTTCACAGATGAAAGCAGGTTCACACTGAGCACATGTGACAGACGTGACAGAGTCTGGAGACGCCGCGGAGAACGTTCTGCTGCCTGCAACATCCTCCAGCATGACCGGTTTGGAATTGGGTCAGTAATGGTGTGGGGTGGCATTTCTTTGGAGGGCCGCACAGCCCTCCATGTGCTCGCCAGAGGTAGCCTGACTGCCATTAGGTACTGAGATGAGATCCTCAGACCCCTTGTGAGACCATATGCTGGTGCGGTTGGCCCTGGGTTCCTCCTAATGCAAGACAATGCTAGACCTCATGTGGCTGGAGTGTGTCAGCAGTTCCTGCAACACGAAGGCATTGATGCTATGGACTGGCCCGCCCGTTCCCCAGACCTGAATCCAATTGAGCACATCTGGGACATCATGTCTCGCTCTATCCACCAACGTCACGTTGCACCACAGACTGTCCAGGAGTTGGCAGATGCTTTAGTCCAGGTCTGGGAGGAGATCCATCAGGAGACCTTCCGCCACCTCATCAGGAGCATGCACAGGCATTGTAGGGAGGTCATACAGGCACGTGGAGGCCACACACACTACTGAGGCTCATTTTGACTTGTTTTAAGGACATTACATCAAAGTTGGATCAGCTTGTAGTGTGTTTTTCCACTTTCATTTTGAGTGTGACTCCAAATCCAGACCTCAATGGGTTGAAAAATTTGATTTCCATTTTTAATTTTTGTGTGATTTTGTTGTCAGCACATTCAACTATGTAAAGAACAAAGTATTTCAGAAGAATATTTAATTAATTCAGATCTAGGATGTGTTATTTTTGTGTTCCCTTTATTTTTTTGAGCAGTGTAGTTAATCCGTCTGTCAGTTCAGTGGGTGACATATCCCATTTTTGGTGTGAGGTACACTTGCACTGAATACGTGACAGGGAAATTAATACAGTTAATCCGTCTGTTAGTTCACTGGGTAACCTCAAAGAATGAGGAATAGAGATGGCTTTGCGATTCACCCGGCAGTCGTTTGGTGGCAAACTTTGCGCGTTTGCGGTACGCCGAACATGCAAACATAAGGTGATGTCCACTGGCACCATATTCTTTTGCATTGCACCAAACTTTGACCCATGACACATCCTTCAGGTGGGACAGGACAGCCAATTGAGATGTTTCAGCACATGGATACACCCCCACCCTATCATAGAAACCGATCTGGAAGCAATTTTACATTCTGTGTTTTGCCCGTGTAGGTAGAGGTTGCTTTGTTGAGCAGGGACAGGCTGTTAGGGACAACAAACGCTAGCTAATAGGGCCACAAAGGTCCTTTTAAGTATTGCTATAGGTGTGCTATACTTAGGGGTGTGAGGGGTTTCTAACATAGTATATTATAGTGCATTTGTATTGTGCAGCTGTTGTGTGCGGTTCTGCTGTGATACCCCAGCTATATAGAGAATCAACAAAAGAGAACTGGTACCACAAAAATACCCAAATATCAAAGTTTATTAATAAAATGTAAAAGACATATATGACACAAATACACATGTACAGACATGTGGAAACCAATAAAGTGCCAGTACCGGCAGCTCATAAAATCTCATGGAATCACATATAGCATACAGGTGAATTTCCTAGAGCTCAGCACCATATATACAGGGGATGTAGGTATCTATCATAAGATCCCCAGTATATGAAGCGAGTATAGCGGGCAACAGAGACTTGCATAGGTCCAACTGTCATTAGTCAGATATGCACCAATATTCCCAAACATAACATAAAAGAGCGTGCTGAACAAGTCTGGATCTATCTTACCCTGATAGGCTGAGTGAATGAGCTGTCGCTATATGGCATGTCCCCTACGCGCGTTTCGCGTTTGCTTCTTCAGGAGGATACCTACATCCCCTGTATATATGGTGCTGAGCTCTAGGAAATTCACCTGTATGCTATATGTGATTCCATGAGATTTTATGAGCTGCCGGTACTGGCACTTTATTGGTTTCCACATGTCTGTACATGTGTATTTATGTCATATATGTCTTTTACATTTTATTAATAAACATTGATATTTGGGTATTTTTGTGGTACCAGTTCTCTTTTGTTGATTTATATATAGGAGGTACACCCGTGTATGCACTGGTGGTGTCGATCCAGTTGAACAGCTATATAGAGAGAAAAACGCTATTGGAACAACTAATTGCAATGGGTGTGATATACCTGCTGCCCCCCAAAAAAACAAATTGAGGTGTGTGATATACCTATAATATACTTTCTAACATAGAAAGTATATAGTGCACTTGTATTGTGCAGCAAATGTGTGCGGTTCTGATGCGATACTTCAGCTATAAAGAGGGACAAGCACTATTAGAAAAACTATTTCTAATGGGTGTGATATACCTGTTGCCCAAAAAAAAACTGATTGAGGGGTGTGATAACTTCTTCCCCAAAATACTGATTGAGGGCTGCAATATACCTGTCGCCCCAAAAAAATAGGGTGGTGTGATATAACTGTTGTGGCAAAATAAAAATTATTGAGGGGTGGGATATACCCGCTTCCACAAAATACTGATTAAGGGGTTCGATATAACTGCTTCCACCAAATATTGATTGAGGGCTGCGATATACCTGCTTCGCCAAAATACTGATTATGGGGTTCGAAATACCTGTTTCCCCCAAATATTGATTGAGGCTTGCGATATACCTGCTTGCACAAAATAATGATTAAGGGGTTTGATATGCCTACTTCCACAAAATACTGATTGAGGGCTGCGATATACCTAATTCCACAAAATACTGATTAAGGGGATCGATATAACTGTTTCCACCAAAAATTGATTGAGGCCTGCGAGATACCTGCTTCAACAAAATACTGATTAAGGGGTTTGATATACCTGCTTACACAAAATACTGATTGAAGCCTGCAATATACTTGCTTCCACAAAATGCTGATTAAAGGGTTCGATATACCTGTTTCCACCAAATGTTGACTGAGGCCTGCAATATACCTGCTTACACAAAATACCGATTAAGGGGTTCGATACACCTGTTTCCACCCAAAATTTATTGAGGGGTGCGATATACCTGCTTCCACAAAAACTGATTAAGGGGTTTGATATACCTGCTTACCCAAAATATTGATTGAAGCCTGCGATATACCTGCTTCCACAAAATACTGATTAAGGGGTTTGATAATTCTATTTCCACCAAATATTGATTGAGGCCTGTGAGATACCTGCTTAACCAAACTACTGATTAAGGGGTTCGATGCTTCCATAAAATACTAATTAAGGTATTTGATATACATGCTTCCACAAAATACAGATTAAGGGGTTCGATATACCTGTTTCCACCAAATATTGATTGAGGCCTGCGAGATACCTGCTTCCACTAATAGTGATTAAGGAGTTCGGTATTCCTGTTTCCACCAAATATTGATTGAGGCCTGATATATACCTGCTTTCACAAAATACTGATTAAGGGGTTTGATACACCTGTTTTCAGCAAATATTGATTGAGCAAAACCACAAACAAGCCTCAATATGTGAAACAGTAAAGTAAAGACCAAATATATACCTACAATGTTGTTTAAAAACAAACAATGACAAAATGCCCAAAGGATCATAAATATAGTTCATTTTATTACAACAAATTCATAACATATCAGAATGTACACAAAATAAAAATAGCAGGGAACACTAGCAGAAAGGAAATACCAAAATGCACTGGCCTATTCCGCTATCACTCACCAATAGTAGTTAAACATGTCAAGCACAACTAAGTTATGAATGCATACATGATCAAATCAAAAAAGTAATATCAATAATTGTTTGGCCCAGTATAACCACTTAAGGACCACAGGTTTATACCCCCCTAAAGACCAGGCCCTTTTTTACAAATCGGCACTACACTACTTTCACCGTTTATTGCTCGGTCATGCAACTTACCACCCAAATGAATTTTACCTCCTTTTCTTCTCACTAATAGAGCTTTCATTTGGTGGTATTTCATTGCTGCTGACATTTTTACTTTTTTTGTTATTAATCGAAATTTAACGATTTTTTTGCAAAAAAATGACATTTTTCACTTTCAGTTGTAAAATTTTGCAAAAAAAACGAGATCCATATAGAAATTTTGCTCTAAATTTATAGTTCTACATGTCTTTGATAAAAAAAGAATGTTTGGGTAAAAAAAAAAATGGTTTGGGTAAAAGTTATAGCGTTTACAAACTATGGTACAAAAATGTGAATTTCCGCTTTTTGAAGCAGCTCTGACTTTCTGAGCACCTGTCATGTTTCCTGAGGTTCTACAATGCCCAGACAGTACAAACACCCCACAAATGACCCCATTTCGGAAAGTACACACCCTAAGGTATTCGCTGATGGGCATAGTGAGTTCATAGAACTTTTTATTTTTTGTCACAAGTTAGCGGAAAATGATGATTTTTTTTTATTTTATTTTTTTTCCTACAAAGTCTCATATTCCACTAACTTGTGACAAAAAATAAAAACTTCTATGAACTCACTATGCCCATCACGAAATACCTTGGGGTCTCTTCTTTCCAAAATGGGGTCACTTGTGGGGTAGTTATACTGCCCTGGCATTCTAGGGGCCCAAATGTGTGGTAAGGAGTTTGAAATCAAATTCTGTAAAAAATGACCAGTGAAATCCGAAAGGTGCTTTTGGAATGTGGGCCCCTTTGCCCACCTAGGCTGCAAAAAAGTGTCACACATCTGGTATCTACGTACTCAGGAGAAGTTGAGGAATGTGTTTTGGGGTGTCATTTTACATATACCCATGCTGGGTGAGATAAATATCTTGGTCAAATGCCAACTTTGTATAAAAAAATGGGAAAAGTTGTCTTTTGCCAAGATATTTCTCTCACCCAGCATGGGTATATGTAAAATGACACCCCAAAACACATTCCCCACCTTCTCCTGAGTACGGCAATACCAGATGTGTGACACTTTTTTGCAGCCTAGGTGGGCAAAGGGGCCCATATTCCAAAGAGCACCTTTCGGATTTCACAGGTCATTTTTTACAGAATTTGATTTCAAACTCCTTACCACACATTTGGGCCCCTAGAATGCCAGGGCAGTATAACTACCCCACAAGTGACCCCATTTTGGAAAGAAGAGACCCCAAGGTATTCGCTGATGGGCATAGTGAGTTCATGGAAGTTTTTATTTTTTGTCACAAGTTAGTGGAATATGAGACTTGGTATGAAAAAAAAAAAATAAAAAAAAATCAGCATTTTCCACTAACTTGTGACAAAAAATAAAAAATTCTAGGAACTTGCCATGCCCCTCACGGAATACCTTGGGGTGTCTTCTTTCCAAAATGGGGTCACTTGTGGGGTAGTTATACTGCCCTGGCATTTTCCAGGGGCCCTAATGTGTGGTAAGTAGGTAAATGACCTGTGAAATCCTAAAGGTGCTCTTTGGAATATGGGCCCCTTTGCCCACCTAGGCTGCAAAAAAGTGTCACACATGTGGTATCGCCGTATTCAGGAGAAGTTGGGGAATGTGTTTTGGGGTGTCATTTTACATATACCCTTGCTGGGTGAGAGAAATATCTTGGCAAAAGACAACTTTTACCATTTTTTTATACAAAGTTGGCATTTGACCAAGATATTTCTCTCACCCAGCATGGGTATATGTAAAATGACACCCCAAAACACATTCCCCAACTTCTCCTGAGTACGGCGATACCAGATGTGTGACACTTTATTGCAGCCTAGATGCGCAAAGGTGCCCAAATTCCTTTTAGGAGGGCATTTTTAGACATTTGGATACCAGACTTCTTCTCACGCTTTGGGGCCCCTAGAATGCCAGGGCAGTATAAATACCCCACATGTGACCCCATTTTGGAAAGAAGACACCCCAAGGTATTCAATGAGGGACATGGCGAGTTCATAGAAATTTTTTTTTTTTGGCACAAGTTAGCGGAAATTGATATTTTTAATTTTTTTCTCACAAAGTCTCCCGTTCCGCTAACTTGGGACAAAAATTTCAATCTTTCATGGACTCAAGGAATACCTAAGGGTGTCTTCTTTCCGAAATGGGGTCACATGTGGGGTATTTATACTGCCCTGGCATTCTAGGGGCCCTAAAGCGTGAGAAGAAGTCTGGAATATAAATGTCGAAAAAAATTTACGCATTTGGTTTCCGTGAGGGGTATGGTGAGTTCATGTGAGATTTTATTTTTTGACACAAGTTAGTGGAATATGAGACTTTGTAAGAAAAAAAAAATAATAATTCCGCTAACTTGGGCCAAAAAAATGTCTGAATGGAGCCTTACAGAGGGGTGATCAATGACAGGGGGGGTGATCAATGACAGGGGGGGTGATCAATGACAGGGGGGTGATCAGGGAGTCTATATGGGGTGATAACCACAGTCATTGATCACGCCCGTGTAAGGCTTCATTCAGACGTCCGTATGCGTTTTGCGGATCCGATCCATCTATCAGTGCATCCGTAAAAATCATGCGGACATCTGAATGGAGCTTTACAGGGGGGTAATCAATGACAGGGGGGTGATCAGGGAGTCTATATGGGGTGATCACCACAGTCATTGATCATGCCCCTGTAAGGCTTCATTCAGACGTCCGGATGCGTTTTGCGGATCCGATCCATCTATCAGTGGATCCGTAAAAATCATGCGGACGTCTGAATGGAGCTTTACAGGGAAGTAATCAATGACAGGGGGGTAATCAATGACAGGGGGGTGATCAGGGAGTCTATATGGGGTGATCACCACAGTCATTGATCACGCCCCTGTAAGGCTTCATTCAGACGTCCGGATGCGTTTTGCGGATCCGATCCATCTATCAGTGGATCCGTAAAAATCATGCGGACATCTGAATGGAGCTTTACAGGGGGGTGATCAATGACAGGGGTGTAATCAATGACAGGGGGGTGATCAGGGAGTCTATATGGGGTGATAACCACAGTCATTGATCACGCCCCTGTAAGGCTTCATTCAGACGTCCGGATGCGTTTTGCGGATCCGATCCATCTATCAGTGCATCCGTAAAAATCATGCGGACATCTGAATGGAGCTTTACAGGGGGGTAATCAATGACAGGGGGGTGATCACCACAGTCATTGATCATGCCCCTGTAAGGCTTCATTCAGACGTCCGGATGCGTTTTGCGGATCCGATCCATCTATCAGTGCATCCGTAAAAATCATGCGGACATCTGAATGGAGCTTTACAGGGGGGTAATCAATGACAGGGGGGTGATCACCACAGTCATTGATCATGCCCCTGTAAGGCTTCATTCAGACGTCCGTATGCGTTTTGCGGATCCGATCCATCTATCAGTGCATCCGTAAAAATCATGCGGACATCTGAATGGAGCTTTACAGGGGGGTGATCAATGACAGGGGGGGTGATCAGGGAGTCTATATGGGGTGATCACCACAATCATTGATCATGCCCCTGTAAGGCTTCATTCAGACGTCCGGATGCGTTTTGCGGATCCGATCCATCTATCAGTGCATCCGTAAAAATCATGCGGACATCTGAATGGAGCTTTACAGGGGGGTGATCAGGGAGTCTATATGGGGTGATCACCACAGTCATTGATCATGCCCCTGTAAGGCTTCATTCAGACGTCCGGATGCGTTTTGCGGATCCGATCCATCTATCAGTGGATCCGTAAAAATCATGCGGACGTCTGAATGGAGCTTTACAGGGGGGTGATCAATGACAGGGGGGTAATCAATGACAGGGGGGTGATCAGGGAGTCTATATGGGGTGATCACCACAGTCATTGATCACGCCCCTGTAAGGCTTCATTCAGACGTCCGGATGCGTTTTGCGGATCCGATCCATCTATCAGTGGATCCGTAAAAATCATGCGGACGTCTGAATGGAGCTTTACAGGGGGGTGATCAATGACAGGGGGGTGATCAATGACAGGGGGGTGATCAGGGAGTCTATATGGGGTGATCAGGGGTGATCAGGGGCTAATAAGGGGTTAATAAGTGACGGGGGGGGGGTGTAGTGTAGTGTAGTGGTGCTTGGTGCTACTTTACTGAGCTACCTGTGTCCTCTGGTGGTCGATCCAAACAAAGGGGACCACCAGAGGACCAGGTAGCAGGTATATTAGACGCTGTTATCAAAACAGCGTCTAATATACCTGTTAGGGGTTAAAAAAAACACATCTCCAGCCTGCCAGCGAACGATCGCCGCTGGCAGGCTGGAGATCAACTCTCTTACCTTCCGTTCCTGTGAGCGCGCGCGCCTGTGTGCGCGCGTTCACAGGAAATCTCGGCTCACGCGAGATGACGCCTATTGGCGTTAGCGTAGCCTGGGGGAGCCGCCGCAATGACGCCTTTCGGCGTTACAGTTGCGGGAAGTGGATAAGAAGAAGCTAAAAATGTAGCCTATAAAAATATCACACTAAACGTGTACAAATCACTAAAAAGAACAAAACTCTAAGGTGAAACCTATCACTCAATAGAGAGGAACCTATATATAGCCCAAAACAAGTTCAGGGCCCACCCCTGATTATAGCATGAAAACCGACCGGAAGGAGAGGGTCAATAGAGTACAAAAAACTGTTATAGTACCGAGGTAATCCAAAAATAACATAATTTTATTAGAAAATCACAACAAGACATGATTGACACAAGTCACACAAAGACATTTAACACAGGTCACAATACATGAACGTATTAAAAACCAAGAGGACCGATGGTGGACTGCTGGTATATATTAATAAAGTGCACATGCAATAATCTTGATTGGTCATCAGTAAAAAGGTGTATTACACCTAACCACTATGGCTCCAAATTACATAATACAACCCATATGCATGTATTGTACAACAGATACCAAAATTTGGGGGTGATAATGCACACCACAAAGCCTAACTGAGGCAATATGGTAACTAGAATTGTAATAGGCACATAGAAAATACTGACCAAGCAACTTAAGTATACCACACAGGAACACCATCGGTCCGCTCCCCAACGCACGTTTCTCGTTTAGCTTTTTCAAGGGGTACTCAATAGAGCGAATAGCCAAAGAAAAAGGTACAGGAGAGGCTAAATATAAGAGCAGGAGAAAAAGTAAATCCCCAAAAAAATAAAAGTGAAAGACCCTATAGTGAAAAGGTGAAATGAGTTAAGAAAAGAGTTGTAATCAAATCAATGTATACCGGAGGACATGATGGGGGGTGAGAAGAGCGCGCAGGTCAGGATAGGAACCTCGACGCGCGTTTCGCCTCAGCTTCGTCGGGAGGTAAATAACATGTAGCCATAAGCCCCTATTTATATCTCCCACAATTGCCAGGTGCATATGATATAAGTCAGCAGCTGTTTTTGATCTATACTTATATCATATGCACCTGGCAATTGTGGGAGATTTTAATAGGGGCTTATGGCTACATATTATTTACCTCCCGACGAATCTGAGGCGAAACGCGCGTCGAGGTTCCTATCCTGACCTGCGCTGCTCTTCTCACCCCCCATCATGTCCTCCGGTATACATTGATTTGATTACAACTATTTTCTTGTCTCATTTCACCCTTTCATTATAGGGTCTTTCACTTTTATTTTTTTGGGGATTAACTTTTTTTCTCCTGCTCTTATATTTAGCCTTTGCTGTACCTCTGTCTTTGGCTATTGGCTGTATTGAGCGATAGGTTTCAACTTAGAGTTTTGTTCTTTTTAGGGATTTGTACATGTTTAGTGTGATATTCTTATAGGCTACAATTTTAGCTTCTTCTTATATTGGGCCAAACAATTATTGATATTACTTTTTTGATCTGATCATGTATGCATTCATAACTTACCGTAGTTGTGTTTGACATGTTTAACAACTATTGGTGGGTGATAGGCGCATAAGCCAGTGGATTTTGGCATTGCCTTTCTGCTGGTGTTCCCTGCTATTTTTATTTTATTGTGTACAGTCGTGGCCAAAAGTTTTGAGAATGACACAAATATTAGTTTTCACAAAGTTTGCTGCTAAACTGCTTTTAGATCTTTGTTTCAGTTGTTTCTGTGATGTAGTGAAATATAATTACACGCACTTTATACGTTTCAAAGGCTTTTATCGACAATTACATGACATTTATGCAAAGAGTCAGTATTTGCAGTGTTGGCCCTTCTTTTTCAGGACCTCTGCAATTCGACTGGGCATGCTCTCAATTAACTTCTGGGCCAATTCCTGACTGATAGCTACCCATTCTTTCATAATCACTTCTTGAAGTTTGTCAGAATTAGTGGGTTTTTGTTTGTCCACCCGCCTCTTGAGGATTGACCACAAGTTCTCAATGGGATTAAGATCTGGGGAGTTTCCAGGCCATGGACCCAAAATGTCAACGTTTTGGTCCCCGAGCCACTTAGTTATCACTTTTGCCTTATGGCACGGTGCTCCATCGTGCTGGAAAATGCATTGTTCTTCACCAAACTGTTGTTGGATTATTGGAAGAAGTTGCTGTTGGAGGGTGTTTTGGTACCATTCTTTATTCATGGCTGTGTTTTTGGGCAAAATTGTGAGTGAGCCCACTCCCTTGGATGAGAAGCAACCCCACACATGAATGGTCTCAGGATGCTTTACTGTTGGCATGACACAGGACTGATGGTAGCGCCCACCTTTTCTTCTCCGGACAAGCCTTTTTCCAGATGCCCCAAACAATCGGAAAGAGGCTTCATCGGAGAATATGAATAAAAGTGTCCCAGTCCTCAGGAGTCCATTCACCATACTTTCTGCAGAAGATCAATCTGTCCCTGATGTTTTTTTTGGAGAGAAGTGGCTTCTTTGCTGCCCTTCTTGACACCAGGCCATCTTCCAAAAGTCTTCGCCTCACTGTGCGTGCAGATGCGCTCACACCTGCCTGCTGCCATTCCTGAGCAAGCTCTGCACTGGTGGCACTCTGATCCCGCAGCTGAATCCTCTTTAGGAGACGATCCTGGCGCTTGCTGGACTTTCTTGGACACCCTGAAGCCTTCTTAACAAGAATTGAACCTCTTTCCTTGAAGTTCTTGATGATCCTATAAATTGTTGATTGAGGTGCAATCTTAGTAGCCACAATATCCTTGCCTGTGTAGCCATTTTTATGCAACGCAATGATGGCTGCACGCGTTTCTTTGCAGGTCACCATGGTTAACAATGGAAGAACAATGATTTCAAGCATCTGCCTCCTTTTAACATGTCAAGTCTGCCATTTTAACCCAATCAGCCTGACATAATGATCTCCAGCCTTGTGCTCGTCAACATTCTCACCTGAGTTAACAAGACGATTACTGAAATGATCTCAGCAGGTCCTTTAATGACAGCAATGAAATGCAGTGGAAAGGTTTTTTTTGGGATTAAGTTAATTTTCATGGCAAAGAAGGACTATGCAATCCATCTGATCACTCTTCATAACATTCTGGAGTATATGCAAATTGCTATTATAAAAACTTAAGCAGCAACTTTTCCAATTTCCAATATTTATGTAATTCTCAAAACTTTTAGCCATGACTGTACATTATATGTTAAGAATTTGTTGTAATAAAATGAACTATATTTATGATCATTTTTGGCATTTTGTCGTTGTTTGTTTGTAAACAACATTGTAGGTGTAAATATTGATTAAGGCCTGCGAGATACCTGCTTCTACAAAATACTAATTAAGGGGTTTGATATGCCTGTTTCCACCAAATATTTATAGAGGCCTACAATATACCTGCTTCTACAAAATACAGATTAAGGGGTTCGGTATACCTGTATCAACTAAATATTGATTGAGGCCTGCGATATACCTGCTTCCATAAAATACTGATTAAGGGGTTTAATATACATGCTTCCACACAATACTGATTAAGGGGTTCGATATACCTGTTTCCATCAAATATTGATTGAGGCCTGCAATATACCTGCTTCCAGAAAATACACATTAAGGGGTTCTATATACCTGTTTCTACCAAATTTTTATTGAGGCCTGTGATATACTTGCTTCCACAAAATACACATTAAGGGGTTCTATATACTTGTTTCTACCAAATATTGATTGAGGCCTGCGATATACCTGCTTTCACAAAATACTGATTAAAGGGTTTAATATATCTGCTTCCACCAATTATTGATTGAGGCATGTGATGTACTTGCTTCCACAAAATACTGATTAAGGGTTTCGATATACCTGTTTCCACCAAATATTGATTGAGGCCTGTGATATGCCTGCTTTCACAAAATACTGATTAAGGGGTTCGATACACCTGTTTCCAGCAAATATTGAATAAGGCCTGCGAGAAAACCTGCTTCTACAAAATACTGATTAAGGGGTTTAATATACCTGTTTCCACCAAATATTGATTGAGGCCAGCGCTATACCTACTTCCACAAAATACAGATTAAGGGGTTTAATATACCTGTTTCCACCAAATATTGATTGAGGCCAGCGATATACCTACTTCAACAAAATACTGTTTAAGGGCTTCGATATACCTGTTTCCACCAAATATTGATTGAGGCCTGCGATATAACTACTTCCACAAAATACAGATTAAGGGGTTTAATATACCTGTTTCCACCAAATATTGATTAAGGCCTGCGATATACCTACTTCCACAAAATACTGATTAAGTGGTTCGGTATTCCTGTTACCACCAAATATTTATTGAGGCCTGCAATATACCTGCTTCCACAAAATACTGATTAAGGGGTTTGATATACCTGCTTCCACCAAAAATTGATTGAGGCATGCGATATATCTGCTTCCACAAAATACTGATTAAGGGGTTTGATATACCTGTTTCCACCAAATATTGATTGAGGCCTGCGATATACCTGCTTTCACAAAATACTGATTAAGGGGTTCGATACACCTGTTTCCAGCAAATAATGAAAGAGGCCTGAGAGAAACCTGCTCCTACAAAATATTGATTAAGGGGTTTGATATACCTGTTTCCACCAAATATTGATTGAGGCCTACGAGATACCTGCTTCCACAAAATACCGATTAAGGGGTTTGATATTCCTGTTTCTACCAAATATTGAATGAGGCCTGCGATATACCTGCTTTCACAAAATACCAATTAAGGGGTTTGATATAACTGTTTCCACCAAAAATTTATTGAGGGGTGCGATATACCTGCTTCCACAAAATTCTGATTAAGGGTTTGATATATCTGTTTCCCCAAAATATTGATTGAGGCCTGCGATATACCTGCTTCCACAAAATGCTCATTAAAGGGGTTTGCTATACCCGCTTCCACAAAATACTGATTGAGGGCTACGATATACCTGCTTCCACAAAATACTAATTAAGGGGTTCAATATACCTATTGCCACTAAATATTGATTGAGCCTTGCAATATACCTGCTTCCAGAAAATACTGATTAAGGGGTTCGATATATCTGTTTCCACCAAATATTGATTGAGGCCTACGAGATTCCTGCTTCCACAAAATACTGATTAAGGGGTTCGATGTACCTGTTTCTACCAAATATTGATTGAGGCCTGCGATATACCTGCTTCCACAAAATACAGATTAAGGGGTTTGATATATCAGCTTCCTCAAAATATTGATTGAGTCCTGCAATATATCTGCCTTCGCAAAATACTGATTAAGGGGTTTGATATACCTGCTTCCACAAAATACTGATTAAGTGGTTCGATATACCTGTTTACAATAAATATTGATTGAGGCCTACAATATACCTGCTTCCACAAAATACTGATTAAGGGGTTTGATATACCTGTTTCCACAAAATACTGATTGATGCCTGCGATATACCTGCTACCACAAATACTGCTCTTCTCTAGGGACTTAGGCACAGGGTCATTTTGAACATGACCGGCAGAGGAAGAGGCAGGCCGTTCCGCAGGTGTTGTAGGGGTCAGGCAGGTGCAGAAGGCCGGAGCCTAAGCGGGAAGTTGGAGAAGGCACATGCGATTACTTCAAAGGACGCACCAGATTTGGTTGAGTGGCTCACTCACTCTTCTGCTTCTGCACCCCCATCATCCTTTGTATCTGCACCCTCCTATCTCTCTGCTGTGTGCAGCACCACCACCACCATAGCCCCTCCACTTGAGTCAGAGGAATTATTTTCCCATCTATACCCAGACCTTACCAATGCGCAGCCATTCGTGACATCGGATGAGGAAGAGGAGGTACCAACGGCCGCCACACTATGGTCTGACGACAGTACCCAGATCAGCCCAAGGAGGGAGGTCCCCTCTGTTGTTGCCTACTCCAACAACTCAACTGTCAGTGGTGGTTAAGGTGACGATGATGACGTGTCGATGGACGTCACATGGGTGCCCACAACAGAGGAAGAGGAGGGGAGTTCAAAGGGAGAGAGACAGAGCAGCAGAGAGGGAGGAGAAGGAGAAAAAGCAGGCAGAGCTCACAGGGCATATTAGGCAAAAAGCAGACTGCAAATGTATCTGGAGCGAGCCATCCACCATGCATGGTTACTTCTGGTGCTCCCAGGACGCCAGCACATGACTCTGCAGTGTGGGATTTTTTTAACGTGTCAGCTGCTGACAATAGTGTTGCCATCTGCAACACTATTGGTAGGCCAGGTGCCTTCTTAAGGGACGACCGCCTTAAGAAGGCACCTGGCCTACCATCACCGAGACCAGTCGGAGCAACGCCGTCAGAACCCACAAAGCTACACTCCCTCTTCTCCTTCTCCTCTTTCCTCCCATTTGTCCTCCACTCCACCTTCCACCGTGCCATTGTCGCGTTCATCTGGCAGAAGGCAGGCTTCTGTGGCCCAAATGTTCGAGCGTAAAAAGATGATGACGCCGGATAACCCTCTTGCAGAACGGCTGACCACTGGCTTGTCGGAACTGCTAGCCACCAACTACTACCATATAAACTGGTGGACTCGGAGGCCTTTAGAAAATTTGTGTCCATTGGCACACCGCAATGGAAGGTCCCCGGAAGGAAATATTTCTCCCAGAAGGGCATCCCAGAGCTATATGGCCACGTTCAGCGGCAAGTGAATATGCCTCTGGCAAACAGTGTAGGTGCCAAGATACATCTGACCAAAGACACGTGGTATAGCAAACACGGGCAGGGAAGGTACATAACTTTTACTGCCCGCTGGGTGAACCTTCTGACGGCCGTCAAGCATGTAACCCGTGGCTCCCGTGTGGATTTGGTGTTACCGCAAAGGATTACATGCAGGCCTGCCTCTACTTCTCTTCCTCCTACTTCATCCTCCATCTCCTCCTCGGCTGACTTTTCCTTTTCCACTGCTACCGCCTCTTCCGCTGCGCTACCCAAGCTCCCCAGAACCTATTCGACAACCTAGGTGAGACGTTGCCATGCTGTGCAACGGCTGTTGTGCCTGGAAGCCAAGAGCTACACCGGTCCTGCCCTGCTTTCAGCTCTGCGGTCACAGGCCAATCAGTGCCTAACCCTGCTCAATTTGACAGTTGGTAAAGTGGTGTGCGACAACTGTGCAAATCTGCTGAGCGTGCTGAAACAGGGCAAAATGACACACGTGCCTGAACTTAGTCGTGCAGCGATCTGTGCCACATACCCCAGGGTCCAGGATGTCTTGTGGCAGGCCAGGAAAATCTATGGCCATTTTAGAAGATCTTACACGGCCATGGCTTGCCTTGCTGCCATTCAGCGGCGACACCTTGCCCATCAGATGTCTGATTTGTGACTGCCCGATGTGCTGGAACTCCACCTTGTATATGCTTGATAAGCTCCTCCAGCAGAAGAGGGCCGTTAACGACTACCTGTATGAACTCTGTGGCAGGACAGGTTCTGGGGAGCTTGGTTTCTTTTCAACGCGTCAGTGGCTGCCATCAGTAACATCGTAAGCTTTATTTCTGGAGCGTGCATTGCGTCGTGTCATTGATCAAGCCGTCGAGGAGCAGGAGCTGGAAGATGAGGAAGTCGCAATGCTGAATGAATTCCTAAGGGGTGCTACTCCATCTGAGACGAGTCAACAGGAGTCTGAAGAGGAGTCAGAGGAGGACTATGGCTGGGGGAAGGAGGAGGAAGAGCAGGCTTTGAGGGGGACTTTAAACTTAATGTGGATTCCTGGTGTTGTCCGTGGCTGGGGGGAGGAGAGCGAGGACCGCTTCCAATTAAGTGCAAATGGGGGCCTTCATGCTCCAGTGTTTGAAGAGGGACCCCCGTATAAAAAGCATAAAGAGCAAGGAGCAGCACTGGGTGGCAACGTACTTAGACCCCCGGTACAAACACAAAATGGCAGACATGTTACCAGCATCACAGAGGACTGGCAGAATGCAGCATTTCCAGGCCTGGCTGCGAGAGATGCTGCATTCTGCTGTTGCAGGCGCTGGCAGAGGAATTTACACCCAAAGCGAAACAAGTGTGGGTACCAAATCTACCGTGCCTGCAAGAAGAGGGCGGTTTGAAGATGTGTTGGTCACTTCGGATATGAGATCATTCTTGCAGCCAACCCATTGACAGCCGCCCTCAGTTTCCAGCCTCAAGGATCGCCTAAACCGACAGCTGTCCGACTACATCGGGTTAACGGCCGATGTGGACACTCTGAGAAGCGAGGAGCCCCTGGACTACTGGTGTGCAGGCTTGACCTGTGGCCAGAGCTGGCACAATTTGCCATGTAACTCTTGGCTTGCCCCTCATCGAGTGTCCTGTCCAAAAGGATGTTCAGCAGAGCAGGGTGGATCGTGACCGATAAGCACATCGTGACTCGCCTAGCTCACGACAGTGTGGACTACCTCACATTTCTAAAAATGAATGAGCAATGGATCTCGGAGTAATTCAACACCTGTGACGTCCATGTGTAACTGAATTTCCTCATGCCGATCCACACATATCCGCCACCACCCAGAATAAAGAATGGTCCTTGTCTTATGTATATACAGCATCATAAAAGGCCTTTTCTGTCAGGTGAATGCCAAATTTTTGGGGCGTATACTGGCCTACAGTAAAATTTTTATCCAGTGACCGCCTAATGTACCTCCAGCCACATAATAATAAGTTCTTTTCTGTCAGGTGAATGCCTGAATTTTTGGGGCCTGTACTCCCCAGGGCACATTTTTTAGATTTTCCCTTTAAGACGCATAAAAATGGTTCCTGATTAAAATACATATTTTTTGTGTGATTTTTTTGCCAATGATCCCCCTCTGGTATGTCACTGTCCATGTTGTGGGACTATTTGTGCACTTCTAATAAGTAGAGTTGAGCAGACACCTGGATGTTCGGGTTCGACGGGTTCGGCCAAACTTGACAAAAAAGTTCGAGTTCAGGACCCGAACTTAACCCGAATTTGACCCCGAACCACATTGAAGTCAATGGGGACCCAAACTTTTTGAGCACTAAAACGGCTGTACAATAGTCATGGAAAGGGCAGCAAAATGTGGTTAAGAGCATGGCAAGTGCTCTGCAAACAAATGTGGATAGGGAAATGACTTAAAATAACATAAAATATGCAAAAATAAAAATAATAATCTTGATCTTAGAGGACGATGTCCATATGGAGTAGTAGGTTGAGGAGGCGGTGGATGTGGCGGTGTAGGTGGAAGCGGCGGTGGAGGATGAGGAGGTTGCCTACACTGCTTTTTGGTTTTATTTTTAATTTTTTTAAATTAGGGTACACCCCAAAACATTGGGAAATATAACCTGTTATAACCCCCTCCAGCCGTGCTAAACAAACGTTCACACAATACACTGGCTGCAGGGCAGGCCAGCACCTCCAAGGTGTAAAGGGAAAGCTTAGGCCATGTGCCCAATTTGGAGACACAGAAGTTGAAGGGGGCAGTCCCATGAGTCAGCACGTGTAGGCATGTGCACACATACTGCTCCACCATGTCGCACGTCCCCGTGATGTCCACGATCCAATTGGATATCTTCTCTATCAACTTTCGATGTTATTTTCTGCGCCTACCATTTGCGCCTACCGGTTAGCGGTGAATCAGGGTTCCACGCCGGAGAGGGAGCGTGAGAAAGGAATACTACATCCAAGAGAGGTCAATGGATGAAATTCAATGTGATCGAGCGGAAATGTGGGACAAGTATTGAAGCAAAAGCTTCTAAGTTAAGGAGGGGGCAATTACCCACTCCCGACTCGGGGAGGTAGTGACGATAAATAACAGTACAGGACTCTTAAGATGCCCTGTTATTGGAATGATTATTAAAAAATTATAGGGAATGTCACTGGGGTATTTTGGATTTGGAAACATTAGACAGGAGAGGCCCTACTGCCGCTTTGTTGACTCTAGATAACTTCTGCCTGATCGCACGTCCCCGTGATGCCCACGATCCATTTGGATATCTTCTCTATCAACTTTCGATGTTCTTTTCTGCGCCTACCATGTTGATCACAGTTATCGGCGAATCCAGGTTCCTCGCCGAGGAGGGAGCGTGAGAAAGAGATAACACATCCAAGGGAGGACAATGGATGAAATTAAATGTTGATCGAGCGGAAAAGTGGGGCAAATTATTGAAGCCCAAGCTTACAAGTAAAGGAGGTGGCACGCGTCAATTAAAGAGTAATTTTTGAAATTTAATTCCCTGTCATCTATGCAGAGCAGGGGTTTGTATACGGCAAAATTGGTAAAATGTCACCTGACAATGTAACAGACGATTTTTAGAAATTTAAATTCCTGTCACCTATTCAGAGCAGGGGTTTAATCACGGCAAAAATGGTCAAACGTCACCCAAGAATATAACAGACAAATTTGTGAAAATGTTTTTACCTGTCTACTAGGTATAGCAGGTATACACTCACCTAAAGAATTATTAGGAACACCATACTAATACGGTGTTTAACCCCCTTTTGCCTTCAGAACTGCCTTAATTCTACGTGGCATTGATTCAACAAGGTGCTGATAGCATTCTTTAGAAATGTTGGCCTATATTGATAGGATAGCATCTTGCAGTTGATGGAGATTTGAGGGATGCACATCCAGAGCACGAAGCTCCCGTTCCACCACATCCCAAAGATGCTCTATTGGGTTGAGATCTGGTGACTGTGGGGGCTATTTTAGTACAGTGAACTCATTGTCATGTTCAAGAAACCAATTTGAAATTCGAGCTTTGTGACATGGTGCATTATCCTCCTGGAAGTAGCCATCAGAGGATGGATACATGTTCTCATTCTGTTAACGCCAAATTCGGACTCTACCATTTGAATGTCTCAACAGAAATCGAGACTCATCCGACCAGGCAACATTTTTCCAGTCTTCAACAGTCCAATTTTGGTGAGCTCGTGCAAATTGTAGTCTCTTTTTCCTATTTGTAGTGGAGATGAGTGGTACCCGGTGGGGTCTTCTGCTGTTGTAGCCCATCCGCCTCAAGGTTGTGCGTGTTGTGGCTTCACAAATGCTTTGCTGCATACCTCGGTTGTAACGAGTGGTTATTTCAGTCAACATTGCTCTTCTATCAGCTTGAATCAGTCGGCCCATTCTCCTCTGACCTCTAGCATCCACAAGGCATTTTTGCCCACAGGACTGCCGCATACTGGATGTTTTTCCCTTTTCACACTATTCTTTGTAAACCCTAGAAATGGTTGTGCGTGAAAATCCCAGTAACTGAGCAGATTGTAAAATACTCAGACCGGCCCGTCTGGCACCAACAACCATGCCACGCTCAAAATTGCTTAAATCACCTTTCTTTCCCATTCTGACATTCAGTTTGGAGTTCAGGAGATTGTCTTGACCAGGACCACCCCCCTAAATGCATTGAAGCAACTGCCATGTGATTGGTTGACTAGATAATTGCATTAATGAGAAAAAGAACAGGTGTTCCTAATAATTCTTTAGGTGAGTGTATATCACAGCCAAAAATTGGTGAATTTCACCCGAGAATGTAATAGACAAATTTGTAAAATATTTTTACCTGTCTAATAGGTAGAGCAGTGATATCACACCCAAAAATAGGTGAATTTCACCCGAATATGTAACAGACAAATTAGTGATTTTTTTTTACCTGTCTACTAGGTATAGCAGGGAAAAAACTAAGAGGACTGAAGCTCATAGACATCCAATTATGAAAAATAAGTATACTTTATTAGTTACAGAATGGAAAGTTAATAAATTACCATAAAAAAGGGGGAATAGGGAGCAGGAACACCATCCCAGCAATACAGATCAATGCATTCCAGTATATACGTATCAAAATAGCATGCACAATGATTTTATAGAAGGCAAGTCCCAGTAGATAACATCACAGACGATACAACTACTCAATTGCAGACAATGCTCACAAAAGGTGCTATAATGTGTAACGCAACATCAAGCTGCAGTGTGCATCCTCTGGAGCCGTATCCTAACTATATGTAGCAAATCATGTACATGAATAAAAGACCTGAGTGCCTGGGATGGCGTTACCCCTGGCAATATTTTTACCTGTCTATACTAGGTAGAGCAGGGGTATATCACACCCAACAATTTGTGAATTTGACCCAAATATGTAACAGACAAATTAGTGAATTTTTACCTGTCTACTAGGTATAGCAGTGGTATATCACAGCCAAAAATTTGTGAATTTCACCCGAAAATGTAACAGACAAATTAGTGAAATGACGTAAAATAAAATACGTACAAATTAAAAAAATTATCTTGATTTATGAGGTGGAGGTCCATATGGAGTAGGAGTTTGAGGAGGCGGTGGACGTATCGGTGTAGGTGGAAGCGGTTGTGGAGGAGGACAAGGTAGCCAACACTTCTGATTAAAGATTCTTTGCAATTCTCTTCCTCACAGCAGCAGCATCCTCTCCCTACACTAGTAACAGCAGAGTGACGTGCAGCGCTATGTGACTCCAGCTTATATAGAGGCTGGGTCACATGCTGCACTTGCCAATCACAGCCATGCCATTAGTGGGCATGGCTGTGATGGCTTCTAAGGGCACAGAGTTAAACGCCTGTTGATTGGCTGCTCTGCAGCCTTTCAAAAAGCACTATTAACTCGCCAAACACCGAACCTGGGTCCAAAAATCCTAAAGTTCGGGTTCGCTCAACCCTGCTTGTAAGTATTTGGTGGCTGCAAATATGACCTGAAGGTTTTTCAGGTTCGCCTGCCATTAAAGTCAATGGGGCCCGCTGCGAACGAGGAGAGCATCAAATAAGGGCACAGAGTTAAACGCTTGTTGATTGGCTGCTCTGCAGCCTTTCAAAAAGCACTATTAACTCGCCAAACACCGAACCCAGGTCCAAAAATCCTAAAGTTCGGGTTCGCTCAACCCTGCTAGTAAGTATTTGGTGGCTGCAAATATGACCTGAGGGTTTTTCAGGTTCGCCTGCCATTAAAGTCAATGGGGCCCGCTGTGAACGAGGAGAGCATCAAATAAGGGACGTGGCCCTGGTCGAGGTTCTGCTGGTGCTGGTGGAGCTCCTGTTGCAGAGAGAGGACATGATCGATCGGTGCCAGCTACACGCCCAAATGAAACACCTTCCTCAGGTGCACATAGGCGACAGGACGTTCAGCGTCAATTTGTAGGCCCGAATACCGGTGTACGAATGGTGAGGCCAGAATAAGTAGAGGCTGTAGTAGATTGGATGGCTGACAGTGCCTCCAGTTCCTTCACATTGTCTCCCACCCGGTCCTCTGCTGAAACCGCAGAGTTGGCACCTGCAGCCCATGGGCATCCGTCTTCCACCTCACCCCCTTGCATATCAGTCAAGCAGTCTGAGCCCCAAGTTATGCAGCAGTCTCTTGTGTTTTTTGATGACTCTGGGGGTATATTCACTCACCTAAAGAATTATTAGGAACACCTGTTCTATTTCTCATTAATGCAATTATCTAGTCAACCAATCACATGGCAGTTGCTTCAATGCATTTAGGGGTGTGGTCCTGGTCAAGACAATCTCCTGAACTCCAAACTGAATGTCAGAATGGGAAAGAAAGGTGATTTAAGCAATTTTGAGCGTGGCATGGTTGTTGGTGCCAGACGGGCCGGTCTGAGTATTTCACAATCTGCTCAGTTACTGGGATTTTCACGCACAACCATTTCTAGGGTTTACAAAGAATGGTGTGAAAAGGGAAAAACATCCAGTATGCGGCAGTCCTGTGGGCAAAAATGCCTTGTGGATGCTAGAGGTCAGAGGAGAATGGGTCGACTGATTCAAGCTGATAGAAGAGCAACGCTGACTGAAATAACCACTCGTTACAACCGAGGTATGCAGCAAAGAATTTGTGAAGCCACAACACGCACAACCTTGAGGCGGATGGGCTACAACAGCAGAAGACCCCACCGGGTACCACTCATCTCCACTACAAATAGGAAAAAGAGGCTACAATTTGCACGAGCTCACCAAAATTGGACTGTTGAAGACTGGAAGTCTCGATTTCTGTTGAGACATTCAAATGGTAGAGTCCGAATTTGGCGTAAACAGAATGAAAACATGTATCCATCCTCTGATGGCTACTTCCAGCAGGATAATGCACCATGTCACAAAGCTCGAATCATTTCAAATTGGTTTCTTGAACATGACAATGAGTTCACTGTACTAAAATGGCCGCCACAGTCACCAGATCTCAACCCAATAGAGCATCTTTGGGATGTGGTGGAACGGGAGCTTCGTGCCCTGGATGTGCATCCCTCAAATCTCCATCAACTGCAAGATGCTATCCTATCAATATGGGCCAACATTTCTAAAGAATGCTATCAGCACCTTGTTGAATCAATGCCACGTAGAATTAAGGCAGTTCTGAAGGCAAAAGGGGGTCCAACACGTATTAGTATGGTGTTCCTAATAATTCTTTAGGTGAGTGTATATGTGTGTATTTTTGGTATATAACTATACTCTACTTTGCTCTTGATAAAGGGGGCTCTACCCCGAAACGCATTGAGCTTTTTAGATTTAATAAAGAAAGGACTTCTCCACTTTTAAAACCCTGGTTACTATTTTTTGGGGACGTGGAAGCAAAGTCTGACCACCTGATTAACAACCTCGGCGGGGGAGGAGGAGGTATAGGTGTTATGTGCTTATCCTATACCTCCCTCCCTAGTGAAGTAAGTTTCTAACTGAGGCTCCTTCTCCAACTTTTAATTGGATTTTTATTTGTTATTATTATATATTTTGTCTCCTGCATTCAACCTTAATTTGAACTGTATGACAGCAATGACAATTACCCCTACCAACTAGTGTGGAATCTACGACCACATTAATTAAGCTTGATCACACCTTGGCGCCCCTCCGCTAACCCTCACCCCTTGCTTTCAACAACAAGTTGTTGGGGTCATTAGCAATCCCGTTTTCTACACACTTGCAACAGAGGACGTGGCAGCAACACTACCACCTCCATCACCGTCACCCAGCATGTCCACACTGTCCCATGGAAGCGTCCAGCTGTCCATCACCCAAACACTGAAGAGAAAGAGGAAGTATCCCCCTACCCACCCGTGATCCCTGGCCCTGAATGCCAGCATTTCAAAATTCCTGGCCTTTGAAATGCTGTCATTCCGTCTGGTGGAGACAGAGACTTTTAAAAACCTTATGGCGGTGGCTTTCCCACAGTACTTGGTTCCCAGCCGCCGCTACTTTGCCAGGCGAGCCATCCCTGCGCTGCACAACCAACGGCAGACAAAATTAGGTGTGCACTGCGCAACGCCATCTGTGGCAAGGTCCACATAACTACCGATACGTGGACCAGTAAGCACAGGCAGGGACGTTATATCTCCCTAACTGCACACTGGGTAAATGCAGTAGCGGCTGGGCCTGAGGCGGATTGCAGTTTGGCGCATGTCCTACCACCACCGAGGATTGCAGGACATTTCTCGTTGCCTCCTGTTCCCTCCTCCTCTACCGCCTCTTCATCCGGTCTGCATAACACCTTCACCACCAACTTCAGCACAGCCAGGGTGAAACGACAGCATGCTGTTCTGAAACTCATCTGTTTGGGGGAAAAAACCCACACCACGCAGGAGCTGTGGATGGGCATGGAACAACAGACCGATGCATGGTTGGTGTCGCTGAGCATCAAGCCTGGCCTGGTGGTGTGCGATAACGGGTGAAATCTCGTAGCAACTCTGGGGCTAGCCGGTTTGACACACATCCCTTGCCTGGTGCATATGCTGAATTTGGTGGTGCAGAGGTTCCTGAAAAATGACCCCGATATGTCAGAGCTGCTGCAGAAAGTGCGGGCCGTCTGTGCACTTTTGGTGTTCTCATCTGGCTGCTGCTCGCCTGTCTGCGCTGCAGCATAACTTCGGCCTTCCTGCTCACTGCCTCATATGCGATGTACCCACAAAGTGGAACTTCACTTTGCAGATGCTGGAGAGACTGTGCGAGCAGCAGCAGGCGATAGTGGAGTTTTAGCTGCAGCACACACGAGTAAGTCGCTCTGCGGAACAGCACCACTTCACCACCAACTAGTGGGCCTCCATGCGGGATGTGTGTGCCATGTTGCACTGTTTCGAGTACTCCACCAACATGGCCAGTGCCGATGTTACAGTCCTCAGCATTACTATCCCACTTCTATGTCTCCTTGAAAAAACACTTTGGGCGATGATGGAAGAGGAGGTGGCACAGGAGGAAGAGGGATCATTTCCACGGTTATCAGGCCAGTCATTCACAAGTGGCTCGGAGGGTGGGTTCCTGCACCAACAGAGGCCAGGTACTGACAGGATGAGGAGGAACAGTGTTCACAGCAGGGTAGCACCCAAAGCAGCTTATGGGCATTAATGGAGCGTGGCTGGTGGGATACAAAGGACACAGGCGATACCCTCCCAAAGAGGACAGCTTCTCATTTCCTCTGGGCAGCCTGGCACACATGAGCGACTACATGCTGCAGTGGCTGCGCAACAACCGCCGAGTTGCCCGCATTCTAACCAGTACTGATTACTGGGTGGCCACCCTGCTGGATCCCCGCTACAAGGACAACTTGCTGCCCTTAATTCTGTCTGATCAGAAGATGCACGAGTACAAGCGCATGCTGGTAGACACGCTGCTGATGGCATTCACACCTGACAGCGGGGGCTCAGTGGAAGCACAAGGCGAGAGGAGGAGGAGGAAGAAGTCGCCAACGCAGCTGGGGCACCGCCAGCACCTCAGAAGGGAGGGTTAGCATGGTCGAAATGTGTAAAAGCTTTGTCATAACGCCACAACAACCAGCACTACCAGCTGAAACGGAACGTCTTAGCAGGAGAAAGCATTTCAGCAACATGATGGAACAGTACGTGTGCACATTCCTACACGTACTGACTGATGGGTCTGATGGGTCTGCACCATTCAACTTCTGGGTCTCCAAATTGGGCACATGGCCTGAGCTTGCCCTTTATGCTTTGGAGGTGCTGGCCTGCCCTGCAGCAAGTGTATTGTCCAAACTTGTGTTTAGCACGGCGGGGGGGGGGGGGGGGGGGGGGGGGAGAATCACAGAGAAGCGCAGCCGCCTGTCCACAGCCAATGTGGACAAGCTCACGTTCATTAAAATGAACCAGGCATGGATCCCACAGGACTTGTCCGTACCTTGTGCTGAGTAGACAAGTATACCGGCCGCACCCAGCCATTGTTATACTCTCTTTGCATTCTCTTTTCTATTTCCCAAAGTTTTAGGGTCTTCCCAAATTTATAAAAAAAAAAAAAAAAAAAACAGTTGGCTACCTCCTCCTCCTCCACCACTACATCCACCTACACAGCCAAGTCCACCGCCTCCTCAACCTCCTACTCCACTTTGACCTCTGCCTCCTAGTTCAAGATTATTATTTTTTATTTGTTTCTATTCTGTGTTATTGTAAGTCATTTCCCTATCCACATTTGTTTGCAGGGCAACTGTCCTGCTCTTACCCCCATTTTGCTTCCTTTTACAGCCCTCTAGCCCGTATTATGACTATTTTACAGCCATTTTAGTGCACCAAAGTTCAGGTCCCCATTGACTTCAATGAAGTTCAGGTTCTGGTTCGAGTTCGGGTCAAGTTCGGGTCCCGAACCCGAACTTTGACCCGAAGTTCAGCTGAACCCGGCAAACCCGAACATCCACGGGTCCGCTCATCCCTAATCAGGAGAAACAGACAACATTGAAGTCGATGGGAAGGAAGTAACCAGAGGCGTAGCTATAGGGGGTGCAGAGGTTGCAGTCGCTACTGGGCCCAGGAGCCTGAGGTAGCCCAAAGACCCTTGTGCCACATAATAGAAAGTGCATGCTGGTCAAGTTACACCTGTGGCTGGAGGGAAGGGGTTAGGTCAAAATCTGGCATGGGGGGGGGGTGCTCTTTCAATTCTTGCCTATGGCAGCACAAAGGCTATGCACTTCCCTGCTCCTGACCACAAAGCACTGAGGGAAGGGGGGCCCAAGCTGAACACTTGAACTAGGGCCCATGAGCCTTTAGGTACGCCCCTGGAAGGAACAGCAGTTTCCTTCTGCTGAGAAGCCCTGACTGCTTGAGAGGGGGTGTGGGCCGTTGGGAGATGCATCATGCTGTAACACTAACTGAGGGGCACTGTTTTCCCATGCCACTTTATGGTGACGCTCCATGTGATGATGCAGGGCCGCCGTGCCATCATTAGCACCCTAGCCGTGCATCACCTTCTGCCCAGACATCCTACATGGCATGGCATTTTCCCTCCACCACTGCGTGATGCTTGCCTGCTGCTGCTTTTATGAACCCATGCACTGCTAGTGTGTTCCTCAAAGGTAGTCTCCCGAGTCTCAGACGATGTACCTGGGCATGCTTCCACCCTGCTAGCTCATGGGCATGTTGCCATCCTGCTGTCCCATAGGAACACTGCTACCCTCACCCCCTGATGATAATGATGACCCCTTTTCAACCGGCTCCCAAGTGTGATCGTCTACATCATCATCTACATATGTTTACTCGTCACTTGTGTCACCCTCACCTGTTCCTTGCGCATGTCCCGGACTTCTCGCAACATGTGCTCCCACCCGACTGTCATCATCGTAGTTTGCACACCTAAAGTCCACAGCGGACCTCTCCTCCAAGTCTGGGCTGGTTTGTAACTGCTGACTGTCCTCACAAAGCTCATCTTTGCTAAAAAGCAGAGCAGAGCACCTGCCTTTAATACTGAGGCACACTAAGGGCTGTTTCACACAAGCATATGCCATGCGTGTCATCCACAGAGTGAAAGACAGCCAAGCCACGCTCTGGACAGCAGGGACACAGAGCATTAACATGATTGATAATGCTCCGTGCCTCTCTGTGACGTTTTTACTACAAAATCACGGTGACAACTTTATCTCACTGTGATTTTGTAGTAAAAAGATGAGAGGCACGGAGCATTATCAATCATGTTAATGTTCCGTGTCTCTGCTGTCCAGAGCGGGGCTTGGCTGTCTTTCACGCTGCGGATGACACGCACGGCATCCGCTCGTGTGAAACAGCCCTAACTGTATCACTAAAATAACGGATTAACTCTCAATGTCAGTGCACTAAAACTTGATACACACTGCAATACCCTCTCCCTGCAGTCTCCCTGCACTCTGTCTGCACTCTCCCTCTCCAATATTTTTCTATTAATGATTTTTAGCAACACTGTCCCTAGCTCATGAGTGCTTGCCACATTGCTCCCTATGCTCAGCTCACAGGACAATGGGGAGACTGCGCAGGATGAGGGTTTTATAGGGCTGTGACATCACAGGGGAAGGCTATCTGTGGAATGGCTGGCTGCACGGTATTATGGATGATCTTACATTCCTGGGCTTCTTACTTTCACTTTGCAACACGTACAGCCGCTATTTTAGGAAAAACTGCTTCATTACCACAAAGGACGTCGAAATTCGGATATGTTGCGAATCAAAGTTTTCCTAAACTTTAGACCGAATTCCGCTTCGAATGCTTCATTTCGCTCATCACTATTTAATAGCTAAAAGTGAGATTAGACCTAGATTATTGCTCATCTATGTGCAAATTTAGCAAAAGTCTCAAAAAAGTTGCAACCCACGCAAGGCAACCGCCAGGTCTACTTGTACACCTAAAGGTGTAATCCACATTGCACTCACGCCACATATATTATTAAGTGCACCAGTTCATACATTTGGTGCAGGCTCACGATGCAAAGCCATACTGAAAACTGACATTTGCGTTTGCGCATTTTTTTGCGACTTTTTCACTTTTTCACTTTTTCATTTATTCTGACTTGAGCTAATGATAAATCTGGCCCTATAACTCTCCAACTGACATAGTGGTCCACATTTATTAATCCTGTTTAAGTTGTAAGCAGAGTAAATGTAGACACATGTGGGCCAGATTTATCATTAGCTCAAGTCAGAATAATGGAGTGAAAAAGTCGCAAAAAAATGCGCAAACGCTAAAACTGCGCACAAATTTGTGACTTTTTTCTGCTCTGCACTATGCTCGCCAGTTTTCTGAAAGTGGGCGTGTTTTCTTATGTAAATTAATCTCTAGACAGATTTACTATTGGGACTATTTAAAAAGTCGCAAAAAAGTCGCAAAAAAATGCGCAATTTCACGCCAGTGAGGACCATGCTTATCTTATGAGACTTTTTAATAGAACATGCGACTTTTTCGTAAAAACGTGCAACTTTTTCATAAAGATGTGCAACTTTTGTAAAGCTGACGGATAAACTGCTACCGTCAAACCACATTTATTACAGTCTGAAAGGGCCGATCATAAATCTGACCTGGCTTTAGCCATATGTGAAAGTGGAGTGAGCTGTCAGAGTTGTGATAAATCTGGCCCACAGTCTGAAAATGTGCCACATTTATCATAGTGGCTCATGCTTGATGATAACTGTAGTGCATCTTTAGCATTAGTAAAGTATACAAAACCTGTTTGTTGGAGTAGCTTACACTGAAATTGTGTCCAAATGCTCTGAAGGTCTGCCTCAATGTGACAAAATGTCTCACTGAGCCAAATATCTCTCCCAATGCACCTGAATTCTGTCTCCAATCCACAAATCTCTCTCAATGTGCCAAAATGTTGTGTCTAAATCTGCCCCACTGCACCAAAATTCTCAGTTTGAGTCAAAAACCTGTCCCAGAGCACCAAAATTCTGTCCACAAAAACTTTAGACCCATTCTAATTTGACCACTTTTATGTGCTAAAGTAGTAGATCTCAGCCTCATAAATGTATCTAATGGGTATCTAAGGATACATTTCTGTCCGAACTTTGCTATTTTTCAGACGGAAGACAAAACAGAATCTTTTCAGGTTAGTTTTTGGACTAATCCACTAAAACAGTCGTTTAGTGCATATGTCGGTGGTAAAAAAAAACACTGGGAAATAAGAAGAAGGGCTCTCACTTGACCCTGAGAGGAATTGGAGGGGGGGGGCTCACCCTGATTGGCTCCCAGGATGACAGATAGCATGGATGACCCAATCAATGCTGCAGCAGGCAGGGAGGTGCCCTAACAGAACAAGCAGACCGCCATTCTGTGCTATGTTGTGAATGAGGGGGGTTGAGTGTTAATCTACCTCTATGTGTTAAAGTGAAATTGACTATCAAGCCTCAATCATCCGTTTCTATGAATTCCATTTCCAGGCGGTTGGAATTTCATTTTTTCTTGAGATTGTTACATTTAATTAAACAAGCATATATATGTGATTACTACAAGACACAGGGTAGAACAGAAACCTACCTGTGAATGATAAATAGAAATCAAGTGTCAGACCTCAATCGTCCGTTTCCGTGAATTCCATTTCCACACAGTTGGAATTACATTTTTTGGGGGGATTGTTAAATTTAAGTAAACCAAAGAGTCCTTGACCATAGCAGCACCAACCTGTTCTCACGCCAAACAGGTAGCAAGCCTTCACCCAGACACAAGGCTCCCAGATCCCAACACAGAGACCTGGCTTCTGAGCCTAGCTGCCTATTTAAGGACAGCCAGGTGCTGCCAAAACCCGGACCAGCACTTAAATCCGGTCCAATATCCGGTCGAGAATCTTTAGCCACCACCCATTTCAACATATTTTTTTATTTTTGGTTAAACTTTTCTACCAGACCGTCTGTTTGCGGATGGTAAACGGACGTCCATAGCTGTTTTATGTGCAGCAACTTACAGAGTTCCCTCATCACCTTGGACATAAAAGGAGTCCCTTGGTCGGTCAGTACCTCTTTAGGTAGTCCTACTCAGGAAAACATCTCCATTAACTCCTTAAAGGGATTCTGTCATGACATTTTAGGCCTATAACCTAAACATATGGCCAGGTCGGCCCAAATAGCATGAATCTGAAACTGTACTTATTAAATGTTCCTGTGGCTCTATTAGCACATAAAAAAGGTTTTTATAACCTGTCATTCACCTACCTAAGGTGCCCAAGGGGACGTCGCTTCATACTGGGTCCCCGGCTGCAGCCATCTCCGTCTGGTGCCCAGCGCCGCCTTCCCAGTTGAAATCGCCGCCTTCCTCACCTGAGCCCCGCCTCCGCAATCGTCCGGTCCCTCAGGTTATGCCTAGTGCGTACGCGCAGGATCTGGCAGAGGTCCCTGGACGATTGCGGAGGAGGGGCTGAGGTGAGGAAGGCGGCGATTTCAACTGGGAAGGCGGCGCTGGGCACTAGACGGAGATGGCTGCAGCCGGGCACCCAGTTTGAAGCGACGTCCCCTTGGGCACCTTAGGTAGGGGAATGACAGGTTATAAAAACCTGTTTTATGTGCTAATAGAGCCACAGGCACATTTAATAAGTACAGTTTCGGATTCATGCTATTTGGACGGACCTGGCCATATGTTTAGGTTATAGGCCTAAAATGTCATGACAGAATCCCTTTAACTATGAGTTTGGCCGAGGTGTGTCACAGTGGCACCGCCTCCGGGTACCGAGTGACGTAGTCTAGAATGACTAAGATGTGTTGATGCCCTCTGGCGGACTTCGTTACTTGGACTATGAGGTCCATAACTATTCGGGCAAATGGTACTTCGATAATTGGGAGAGGTACTAGGGGACTATGGAAATGTGTCTGAGAGCTAGTTTTCTGGCAGGTCGGGCAAGACTTACAATACTCTTCCACTTCTTTGAATATGCTGGGCCATAGTTAGTGTCAATGGGCTTAACCCGATGGGGACAGTCAGCCCTTACATGGCCAGGCTCCTAACACCGCCAGCAGACTATTGGAGCCAGCCAATGGTTGTAATACAGCTGGTTTAATGTATGACATACAACCGTGCCTGAAAAATGCAGAAACCCCAAAAATCGCCGAAAGGATTAGCGGACGCAGTATAGAGGCAACAACAAGTTCTTTGGATTAAACAGTTCAGTGTTTTATTCACACTTTAGGCAAGTGACATAATAAGCAATCATAAGCAAACAAAAAGTCACCTTGCGGTGTTGGTGGTAATTCACACCATGCGACAATTCTGCCTCAAAGAGTCCTTGACCATAGCAGCACCAACCTGTTTTCACACCAAACAGGTGGCAAGCCTTCATCCAGACACAAGGTCCCAACACAGAGACCTGGCTTCTGAGCTCAGTTGCCTATTTAAGGACAGACAGGTGCTGCCAATACCCAGACCAGCACTTACTGTATTTTTCGCCCTATAAGACGCACCGGCCCATAAGACGCACCTAGGTTTTTGGGGAGGAAAATAAGAAAAAAATATTTTTTAACCAAAAGGTGTGCTGTGTGTTTGGTGGGTTTGGAACTAATGGTGGTCTGTGGATGGCACTATTACTGGGGATCTGTGGATGACAGACACTGTTATGGGGGGATCTGTGGATGACGGACACTGTTATGGGGGGATCTGTGGATGACGGACACTGTTATGGGGGGATCTGTGGATGAGGGACACTGTTATGGGGGGGATCTGTGGATGACGGACACTGTTATGGGGGGATCTGTGGATGACGGACACTATTATGGGGGGGATCTGTGGATGACGGACACTGTTATGGGGGGGATCTGTGGATGACGGACAGTGTTATGGGGGGATCTGTGGATGACAGACACTGTTATGGGGGATCTGTGGATGACGGACACTGTTATGGGGAGGATCTGTGGATGACAGACACTGTTATGGGGGGGATCTGTGACGGACACTGTTATGGGGGGGGATCTGTGACGGACACTGTTATGGGGGGATCTGTGGCTTGCACTGTTACAAGGGGATCTGTGGATGGCACTGTTATATATGTGCCATCCACAGATCCCCCCCAGCCCATAACAGTGCCATCCACAGACCCCCCAGCCCATAACGGTGCCATCCACAGACCCCCCCAGCCCATAACTGTGCCATCCACAGATGTCCCCCATAAAAATGTCATCCACAGATCCCCCCGCCCCGCCGCCGCCACTCCAGTATAGAAATATAAGATGTCTCATTCAATTAATAGTTATTAAACATGCCCCCTCACTCCTAATAGTACCTTACATCCTAACTGCTAAAGTAGAACCCAGGAAGGGAGGCCGGGCGGCCGGCGCGTCACTCACTGACGTCACTTGCCTGCTCCGCCTGCTTCATTCATAAAGTAGGCGGCGCAGGCACGTGACATCAGGGAGTTATGCTGCCGCCCGCCCGGCCTGCATTCTACAGAAGCGGTTAGGATGTACGGTACTATTAGGAGTGGGGGGGCATGTTTAATAACTATTAATTGACTAAGACATCTTATATTAGTATACCGGAGCGGCGGGGCGGGGCTACAGTACACTGACTGCACCGCCCCGCCGCTATTGCCGGTCCCCAGCTCCCCCTCCCAGTCCCTCCCCGAGTCCCCGCTCGATCGTACATCGCAGCTTGCGATGTAAAACTGCAAGCATTCGCCCCATAAGACGCAGGGGCATTTTTCTCCCATTTTGGGGGGAGAAAAAGTGTGTCTTATGGGGCGAAAAATACGGTAAATCCAGTCCAGTATTTGACCCCTCAACTGGCTGTAAATCCGCCCAGCAGCACATGCTGGGAGGAAAATACCTGTTTTCCCAGACCAAACCTCTCGCTGTGTCACAATATATATATATATATATATATATATATACAGATGTAGCAGGGGTAACGCACACACTCTTAACTCAAATTTCTTAATGCATTTAGTTGCATTTTGTTTAGATAACATGTCTCATAAAGCATTTGTGTTAACCCTGCTACATCCGTATATATATATATATATATATATATATATATATATACACTGTATATGTATATATATATATATATATATAGTCCTGATCAAAAGTTTAAGACCACTTGAAAAATGGCAAAAAATCATATTTAGCATGGCTGGATCTTAACAAGGTTCCAAATAGAGCTTCAGCATGCAACAAGAAGAAATGGGAGCGAGACAAAACATTTTTTGAGCATTAAATTTAATGAAAACAACAAATAAACTGAAACAGGCTGTTTTTCAGCTGATCAAAATTTTAGGACCACATGCCTTTAAAAGGCCAAATCTGTGCAAAGATGTGGATTCATTGTCATTTTCTGTCAGGTAGTCACACGTTGTGATGGCAAAGGCAAAAAAACTCTCCCTTTTTGAACGTGGTCGGGTTGTTGAACTGCATAAGCAGGGTCTCTCACAGCGCGCCATCGCTGCTGAGGTGGGACGCAGTAAGACAGTCATTTGGAATTTCTTAAATTCTTAAATGACCCTGAGGGTTATGAAACAAAAAAGTCAAGTGGAAGACCCAAAAAGATTTCATCAGCACTGAGCCGGAGGATCCAATTGGCTGTCCGTCAAGACACTGGACGATCCTCGACCCAAATTAAGGCCCTTACTGGTGCTGACTGCAGCCCCATAACCATCAGACGACATCTGAGACCGAAGGGCTTAAAAAAAAAAAAACGTTTTCAAAGACCTGGTCTCCTTGAACGCCACAGAACTGCTCGTTTGGACTTTGCAAGAGAGCACCAAACATGGGACATTCAAAGGTGGAAGAAAGTTTTATTCTCTGATGAGAAAAAATGTAACCTTGATGGTCCTGATGGTTTCCAACGTTACTGGCATGACAAGCAGATCCCACTTGAGATGTTTTCTACTCGCCACAGTGGAGGGGGCGCCATAATGGTCTGGGGTGCTTTTTCTTTCAGTGGAACAATGGAGCTTCAGGAAGTGCAGGGGCGTCAAACGGCCGCTGGCTATGTCCAGATGTTACAGAGAGCATTCCTCATGACTGAGGGCCCTCGTCTGTGTGGTAACGACTGGGTTTTTCAACAGGACAACGCTACAGTACACAATGCCCGCAGGACAAGGGACTTCTTCCAGGAGAATAACATCACTCTTTTGGCCCATCCTGCGTGGTCCCCTGATCTAAATCCAATTGAGAACCTTTGGGGATGGATGGCAGGGAAGTTTACAAAAATGGACAACAGTTCCAGACAGTATATGATCTTCGTGCAACCATCTTCACCACTTGGAGAAATGTTTCCACTCACCTCATGGAAACGCTTGCATCAAGTATGCCGTGATAAACAATAACGGCGGAGCTACTCATTACTGAGTTCATGTTTGGAAGTTGGATTTCTGTTTTGGGGGGGGTTTAGTTTTTTTTTTGGAGGTGTGGTCCTAAACTTTTGATCAGCTGAAAAACAGCCTTGTCACGAACCGGCAGGACAGGTAGTGAATCCTCTGCACCAGAGAGGCGATGGCGCGGGTTGTACCAGAGGACCGGTTCTAAGCAGTTACTGGTCTTCACCAGAGCCCGCCGCAAAGCGGGATGGATTTGCCGCGGCGGTAACTACCAGGTCGTGTCCCCTAGTAACAACTCGACCTCTCTGGCAACTGATAAGGCGTGGTACACAGGGAGAAGGCAAGAGCGTAGTCGGACGAAGCAGCGGTCAGGGCAGGCGGCAAAGGTTCAAAGGCGAGTGGACGGTAGCAACGGGTACGGGAACAGGTAAGGCAAACTAACATCATAGGGAACGCTTTCTCTGAGGCACAAGGCACAAAGATCCGGCAGAAGGCTGTGGGAGGAGAAGGTATAAATGGGCAGTGCACAGGTGCAGCCTAATTAAGTCAGCACTGCCTCTCACAACCTTAACCCTTAATAACCCCTTTGGACCAGGCACCAATCACTGGTGCACTGGTCCTTTGAATCTAAGAGTCCCGGCGCGCGCGCGCCCTAGAGAGCGAGGACGCACACGCCGAGACGCTGGAGTGCTGCCTGGGGACATACGTTGTGAGCGCTCCGAGACCAGCAGGGGACCCGGAGCGCTCAGCATAACAGTACCCCCCCCTTTGGTCTCCCTCCCTTTTTGGTACCGAAGAACTTGCGGATGAGACTACGGTCCAGGATGTTCTCCTCCGGCTCCCATGACCTCTCCTCAGGACCGCAGCCCTCCCAGTCGACCAAAAAAAATCTTTTCCCCCGGGAGATCTTAGTCGCCAAGATCTCCTTGACAGAGAATATATCGGAGGTACCGGCGACAGGGGTGGGAGAAACAAGCTTGGGAGAAAAACGGTTAAAGATAGCAGGTTTAAGAAGGGAGACATGGAAGGAGTTATGGATTCGGAGGGAGGGAGGAAGATGGAGCTGATAAGAAACTTGATTGATACGACTCTTGATTTTATAGGGTCCCAAGAAACGAGAGCCCAACTTGTAACTTGGGACCCTAAATCGGATGTACCTAGATGAGAGCACCACCTTGTCACCCGGGCGAAATTCCGGTGGACATCTGCGTCTCTTGTCAGCTTGAACCTTCATACGGGCGGAAGCCCTGAGGAGAGCAGCGTGGGTTTCTCGCCAGATGGAGGAAAAATCCTGTACAAGACTGTCAACGGCAGGTACAGAAGAAGGAGTGGGAGACTGCGGCAGCGGTCGAAGAGGATGACGGCCAAAAACTACAAAGAAAGGAGACTTGTTAGAGGCAAAGGATTGTTTGTAGTTGTAGGAGAACTCCGCCCAGGGAAGTAGATCAGCCCAGTCGTCATGGCGAGAGGATACAAAGTGACGCAGATAGTCACCCAAAATCTGGTTCACCCGTTCTACTTGGCCGTTAGATTGAGGGTGGTACGAAGAAGAAAAGTCCAATTTGATCCCGAGCTGGGCACATAGAGCCCTCCAGAATTTGGAGACGAATTGTACCCCACGATCCGAGACAATATGTTTGGGAAGGCCATGGAGACGGAAGATGTGTTGGAAAAATTGTTTGGCCAACATGGGTGCAGAGGGTAGACCGGGCAGGGGTACAAAGTGAGCCATCTTGGAGAAGCGATCCACCACGACCCAAATAACTGACTTGCCATGGGAGGAGGGAAGCTCAGTAATAAAGTCCATGGCGATGTGAGACCAGCGAACTTCAGGAACAGGTAGAGGCAAGAGGAGACCCGCTGGTCTCTGGCGAGGCGATTTATCCTGGGCGCAAATCATACAGGCCTGGACGAAGTCCGAGACATCTTTCTCCAGAGAAGGCCACCAGTACCTTTGGGAGATTAGTTGGAGAGACTTTAGCACCCCTGGATGACGGGCAAAAGGGGAGGCGTGGCCCCACTTGAGAATTCGCAGCCGCTGACGTGGAGGTACGTAGGATTTGTCAGGAGGAAGAATGCGCAGGTCCACGGGAGCGACTGTAATAAGGCTTTCTGGAGGGATAGTATATCGAGGTGTTAACTCGTCGCCCACCACATCAGAGGAGCGAGACAGAGCATCTGCCCTAATGTTCTTACAAGCCGGACAGAAATGGATCTCAAAGTTAAAGCGGGCGAAGAACAGAGACCAACGAGCCTGACGGAGATTTAATTTCTGAGCAGACTGGAGATAAGCCAGGTTCTTGTGGTCCGTGAAGTTGTACACAGGATGTGTGGCGCCCTCGAGTAAATGTCTCCATTCCTCCAGTGCCAATTTAATAGCCAGCAGTTCCCTGTCCCCAATGGAGTAATTTCTCTCTGCGGAAGAGAATGTTTTTGAAAAGAAGCCACAAGTTGAAGTCTTGCCCCGGGAAGACTTCTGGGTGAGGACGGCTCCGGCTCCCACCGAGGAGGCATCCACTTCAAGAGAGAAGGGCTTGGTGGAATCTGGTCTAGAGAGAACGGGTGCAGAGGCAAAGGCGGATTTCAGGGACTGGAAGGCTTCCTCGGCTTGGGAAGGCCAGGATTTGGGGTTAGCTCCTTTTCTAGTGAGGGCCACGATAGGAGCTACCAGAGTGGAATAGTAAGGGATGAATTGCCTGTAGTAATTCGTAAAGCCCAGAAATCTTTGTATGGCTCGGAGACCAGAGGGACGTGGCCAATCCAGAACCGCCGAGAGTTTGGCTGGGTCCATTTGAAGTCCTTGGGCTGAGATAATGTATCCCAGAAAAGGCAGGGAGGTCTGTTCAAATAGACATTTTTCAAGTTCAGCGTATAGGCGATTTCTCCTGAGACGAGTAAGAACTTGTTGCACATGGACCCGGTGTTGATCCAAATTGGAGGAAAAGATGATGATATCATCCAGGTATACGACCACGCAGGTGTAAAGTAAGTCCCTGAAAATGTCATTGACGAATTCCTGGAAGACAGCAGGTGCGTTGCAGAGGCCGAAGGGCATCACCAAATACTCAAAATGGCCGTCCCTTGTGTTAAAGGCGGTCTTCCATTCGTCTCCCTCACGGATACGGATCAGATTATAGGCCCCTCGGAGGTCCAATTTAGTGAAGATCTTAGCCCCTCGGAGACGATCAAATAGCTCAGAGATTAGAGGCAGAGGGTAATGGTTCTTGATGGTAATTTTATTAAGACCTCTGTAGTCAATGCAGGGGCGGAGGGAGCCGTCTTTTTTTGTCACGAAGAAAAAACCGGCCCCAGCAGGAGAAGAAGATTTTCTTATGAATCCTCTCTGTAGGTTCTCACGTATATAGTCGGACATGGCAAGAGTCTCAGGAGGTGAGAGAGGATAAATTCTGCCCCGAGGTGGAGTAGAACCGAGTATCAGGTCGATCGGGCAATCATAGGATCGGTGAGGAGGAAGAACCTCAGCTTGTTTCTTGCAGAAGACATCCGTGAAGGAATGGTATGGCTTGGGCAGCCCAGAAGGCGGAGAAACTTGCGGGTTCTGTTTGACCAGAGCAGGCTTGAGACAGCGGTCCGAACAGGAGGAGCCCCAACGCAGGATCTCACCGGTGGACCAATTCAGGACAGGACTATGACGTTGAAGCCACGGCAGACCCAGGAGGAGTTCGGAGGAACAGAAGGGAAGGACAAAAAACTCTAAAGTCTCGGTATGAAATATTCCGATGTCCATCTGTAGAGGCTGGGTACGGAACTGCACGGTGGCTGAGGGTCTCTCACCGTTAACAGTAGAGATGAAAAACGGCTTTGGTAGACGGATTACTGGAATACGGTACTTGTCAACCAAGGAGGCGTGAATGAAGTTGCCAGCTGAACCCGAATCCAAGAAGGCGGCTGCGGAGAAAGAGGACTTGGAAGAGATGATCAACTGCACGGGTATGATGAGACGTGGAGAGGAAGAATCCACACCTAGCAACGCCTCTCCCACGCTTACTAGGTGCGAGCGTTTCCCGAACGCGGTGGACGGAGAGGACAATCTCTAAGGAAGTGCTCGGTACTGGCACAGTACAGACACAGGTTCTCGTTTCTGCGGCGGCTTCGTTCTTGCGGAGTCAAGCGTGACCGATCCACCTGCATGGCTTCCACGGCGGAAAACCCAGTAGCGGGTTGAGGTGGATGCGGAAAAACGGGAGCCAGACGAGGAAAGCGTCTAGGACGAGCTTTTTCCTTTTCAAGGAGGAGTTCCTCCTGTCTTTCGGCGAAACGTTTGTCTATCCTAGTGGCCAGCAAGATGAGGTCACAAAGAGTGGAAGGAAGCTCACGTGCAGCCAGAATGTCCTTTACTTCACTGTTAAGTCCTTTCTTGAAGGTGGCACAAAGGGCTTCATTGTTCCAGTTCAGCTCAGAGGCCAGAGTGCGGAACTGAATGGCATAGTCACCCACAGAAGAACCTCCTTGGGTCAAATTTAGTAAGGCAGTCTCTGCGGAGGTAACCCGGGCAGGCTCCTCAAAAACATTCCGGAACTCTAGGCAGAAGCTCTGAACGGATGTGGTGGCAGGATCTGCGCGGTCCCATAGTGGTGTAGCCCAGGCCAGGGCCTTCCCGGACAGTAAACTGAGAATAAAGGCTACCTTGGCTCGCTCAGAAGGAAACTGGTCGGACAGAAGCTCGAGGTGGAGAGAGCACTGCGACAAGAACCCACGGCACTGCTTAGGATCTCCGTCATATTTGTCTGGTAGGGACAAACGGATTCTGGAACCGGTGGTAACTGCAGGCGGAGGTGATGCAGCAGGAGCAGACGGAGGAGCTGGCTGTTGCAGAGAAGGCAAGAGCTGCTGCAACATAGCGGTCAACTGGGCCAGCTGTTGACCCTGCTGGGCCACAATGGTGGTGAGGTCCTCCAGGCTTGGCAGGGGAACATCAGTGGCATTCATGGCCGGATCTTACTGTCACGAACCGGCAGGACAGGTAGTGAATCCTCTGCACCAGAGAGGCGATGGCGCGGGTTGTACCAGAGGACCTGTTCTAAGCAGTTACTGGTCTTCACCAGAGCCCGCCGCAAAGCGGGATGGATTTGCCGTGGCGGTAATTACCAGGTCGTGTCCCCTAGTAACAACTCGACCTCTCTGGCAACTGATAAGGCGTGGTACACAGGGAGAAGGCAAGAGCGTAGTCGGACGAAGCAGCGGTCAGGGCAGGCGGCAAAGGTTCAAAGGCGAGTGGACGGTAGCAACGGGTACGGGAACAGGTAAGGCAAACTAACATCATAGGGAACGCTTTCTCTGAGGAACAAGGCATAAAGATCCGGCAGAAGGCTGTGGGAGGAGAAGGTATAAATGGGCAGTGCATAGGTGCAGCCTAATTAAGTCAGCACTGCCTCTCACAACCTTAACCCTTAATAACCCCTTTGGACCAGGCACCAATCACTGGTGCACTGGTCCTTTGAATCTAAGAGTCCCGGGGCGCGCGCGCCCTAGAGAGCGAGGACGCACACGCCGAGACGCTGGAGTGCTGCCTGGGGACATACGCTGTGAGCGCTCCGAGACCAGCAGGGGACCCTGAGCGCTCAGCGGTAACAAGCCTGTTTCAGTTTATTCGTTGTTTTCATTAAATTGAATGCTCAAAAATGTTTTGTCTCACTCTCATTTATTCTTGTTGCATGTTGAAGCTGTACTTGGAACCTTGTTAAGATCCAGCCATGCTAAATATGATTTTTTGCCATTTTTCAAGTGGTCTTAAACTTTTGATCAGGACTGTATATATATATATATATATATATATATATCCATAGAAAAGGTCAGGCCGCACTCCTTAACATGCAGCTGTAGCTGTAAGGTGCCCGCGGTGGTCCCTCGATACAGGACGGATAAACAACACAGAAAATCCGCAGCACTCCTTGAAGTAAAAGAATGTGTCGTTTATTCACACATGTCGAAAATTGTGTGAATAAACGACACATTCTTTTACTTCAAGGAGTGCTGCGGATTTTCCGTGTTTTATATATATATATATATATATATATATATATATACTACAGAACACAGAGTAGGGCAGCAATTTAGTGTCAGGCCTCAATCTTCCATTTCCGTGAATTCCATTTCCACATGGTTGGATTTTTTTTTTCTTTTATTGTTAAATTTAACCACCTCAGCCCCCAGTGCTTAAACACCCTGAAAGACCAGGCCACTTTTTACACTTCTGACCTACACTACTTTCACCGTTTATTGCTCGGTCATGCAACTTACCACCCAAATGAATTTTACCTCCTTTTCTTCTCACTAATAGAGCTTTCATTTGGTGGTATTTCATTGCTGCTGACATTTTTACTTTTTTTGTTATTAATCGAAATTTAACGATTTTTTTGCAAAAAAATGACATTTTTCACTTTCAGTTGTAAAATTTTGCAAAAGAAACGAGATCCATATAGAAATTTTGCTCTAAATTTATAGTTCTACATGTCTTTGATAAAAAAAAAATGTTTGGGTAAAAAAAAAATGGTTTGGGTAAAAGTTATAGCGTTTACAAACTATGGTACAAAAATGTGAATTTCCGCTTTTTGAAGCAGCTCTGACTTTCTGAGCACCTGTCATGTTTCCTGAGGTTCTACAATGGCCAGACAGTACAAACACCCCACAAATGACCCCATTTCGGAAAGTACACACCCTAAGGTATTCGCTGATGGGCATAGTGAGTTCATAGAACTTTTTATTTTTTGTCACAAGTTAGCGGAAAATGATGATTTTCTTTTTTTTTTTCTTACAAAGACTCATATTCCACTAACTTGTGACAAAAAATAAAAACTTCTATGAACTCACTATGCCCATCACGAAATACCTTGGGGTCTCTTCTTTCCAAAATGGGGTCACTTGTGGGGTAGTTATACTGCCCTGGCATTTTAGGGGCCCAAATGTGTGGTAAGGAGTTTGAAATCAAATTCTGTAAAAAATGACCTGTGAAATCCGAAAGGTGCTATTTGGAATATGGGCCCCTTTGCCCACCTAGGCTGCAAAAAAGTGTCACACATCTGGTATCTCCGTACTCAGGAGAAGGTGGGGAATGTGTTTTGGGGTATCTTTTTACATATACCCATGCTGGGTGAGATAAATATCTTGGTCAAATGCCAACTTTGTATAAAAAAATGGGAAAAGTTGTCTTTTGCCAAGATATTTCTCTCACCCAGCATGGGTATTTGTAAAATGACACCCTAAAACACATTCCTCACCTTCTCCTGAGTACGGCAATACCAGATGTGTGACACTTTTTTGCAGCCTAGGTGGGCAAAGGGGCCCATATTCCAAAGAGCACCTTTCGGATTTCACAGGTCATTTTTTACAGAATTTGATTTCAAACTCCTTACCACACATTTGGGCCCCTAGAATGCCAGGGCAGTATAACTACCCCACAAGTGACCCCATTTTGGAAAGAAGACACCCCAAGGTATTCCGTGAGGGGCATGGCAAGTTCCTAGAATTTTTTATTTTTTGTCACAAGTTAGTGGAAAATGATGATTTTTTTTTTTTTTTTTATACAAAGTCTCATATTCCACTAACTTGTGACAAAAAATAAAAACTTCCATGAACTCACTATGCCCATCAGCGAATACCTTGGGGTCTCTTCTTTCCAAAATGGGGTCACTTGTGGGGTAGTTATACTGCCCTGGCATTCTAGGGGCCCAAATGTGTGGTAAGGAGTTTGAAATCAAATTCTGTAAAAAATGACCTGTGAAATCCGAAAGGTGCTCTTTGGAATATGGGCCCCTCTGGCATTTGACCAAGATATTTCTCTCACCCAGCATGGGTATATGTAAAATGACACCCCAAAACACATTCCCCACCTTCTCCTGAGTACGGAGATACCAGATGTGTGACACTTTTTTGCAGCCTAGGTGGGCAAAGGGGCCCATATTCCAAAGAGCACCTTTCGGATTTCACAGGTCATTTTTTACAGAATTTGATTTCAAACTCCTTACCACACATTTGGGCCTCTAGAATGCCAGGGCAGTATAACTACCCCACAAGTGACCCCATTTTGGAAAGAAGAGACCCCAAGGTATTCGCTGATGGGCATAGTGAGTTCATGGAAGTTTTTATTTTTTGTCACAAGTTAGTGGAATATGAGACTTTGTATGAAAAAAAAAAAAAAAAAAATCAGCATTTTCCACTAACTTGTGACAAAAATAAAAAATTCTAGGTACTCGCCATGCCCCTCACGGAATACCTTGGGGTGTCTTCTTTCCAAAATGGGGTCACTTGTGGGGTAGTTATACTGCCCTGGCATTTTCCAGGGGCCCTAATGTGTGGTAAGTAGGTAAATGACCTGTGAAATCCTAAAGGTGCTCTTTGGAATGTGGGCCCCTTTGCCCACCTAGGCTGCAAAAAAGTGTCACACATGTGGTATCGCCGTATTCAGGAGAAGTTGGGGAATGTGTTTTGGGGTGTCATTTTACATGTACCCTTGCTGGGTGAGAGAAATATCTTGGCAAAAGACAACTTTTCCCATTTTTTTATACAAAGTTGGCATTTGACCAAGATATTTCTCTCACCCAGCATGGGTATATGTAAAATGACACCCCAAAACACATTCCCCACCTTCTCCTGAGTACGGCGATACCAGATGTGTGACACTTTTTTGCAGCCTAGATGCGCAAAGGGGCCCAAATTCCTTTTAGGAGGGCATTTTTAGACATTTGGATACCAGACTTCTTCTCACGCTTTGGGGCCCCTAGAATGCCAGGGCAGTACAAATACCCCACATGTGACCCCATTTTGGAAAGAAGACACCCCAAGGTATTCAATGAGGGGCATGGCGAGTTCATAGAAATTTTTTTAGCGGAAATTGATATTTTTAATTTTTTTCTCACAAAGTCTCCCGTTCCGCTAACTTGGGACAAAAATTTCAATCTTTCATGGACTCAATATGCCCCTCACGGAATACCTGGGGGTGTCTTCTTTCCGAAATGGGGTCACATGTGGGGTATTTATACTGCCCTGGCATTCTAGGGGCCCTAAAGCGTGAGAAGAAGTCTGGAATATAAATGTCTAAAAAATTTTACGCATTTGGTTTCCGTGAGGGGTATGGGGAGTTCATGTGAGATTTTATTTTTTGACACAAGTTAGTGGAATATGAGACTTTGTAAGAAAAAAAATAAAATTCCGCTAACTTGGGCCAAAAAAATGTCTGAATGGAGCCTTACAGAGGGGTGATCAATGACAGGGGGGTGATCAATGACAGGGGGGTGATCAATGACAGGGGGGTGATCAGGGAGTCTATATGGGGTGATAACCACAGTCATTGATCACGCCCGTGTAAGGCTTCATTCAGACGTCCGTATGCGTTTTGCGGATCCGATCCATCTATCAGTGGATCCGTAAAAATCATGCGGACGTCTGAATGGAGCTTTACAGGGGGGTAATCAATGACAGGGGGGTAATCAATGACAGGGGGGTGATCAGGGAGTCTATATGGGGTGATCACCACAGTCATTGATCACGCCCCTGTAAGGCTTCATTCAGACGTCCGGATGCGTTTTGCGGATCCGATCCATCTATCAGTGCATCCGCAAAAATCATGCGGACATCTGAATGGAGCTTTACAGGGGGGTAATCAATGACAGGGGGGTGATCAGGGAGTCTATATGGGGTGATCACCACAGTCATTGATCACGCCCCTGTAAGGCTTCATTCAGACGTCCGGATGCGTTTTGCGGATCCGATCCATCTATCAGTGGATCCGTAAAAATCATGCAGACGTCTGAATGGAGCTTTACAGGGGGGTAATCAATGACAGGGGGGTAATCAATGACAGGGGGGTGATCAGGGAGTCTATATGGGGTGATCACCACAGTCATTGATCACGCCCCTGTAAGGCTTCATTCAGACGTCCGGATGCGTTTTGCGGATCCGATCCATCTATCAGTGCATCCGTAAAAATCATGCGGACATCTGAATGGAGCTTTACAGGGGGTTGATCAATGACAGGGGGGTGATCACCACAGTCATTGATCATGCCCCTGTAAGGCTTCATTCAGACGTCCGGATGCGTTTTGCGGATCGGATCCATCTATCAGTGCATCCGTAAAAATCATGTGGACATCTGAATTGAGCTTTACAGGGGGGTAATCAATGACAGGGGGGTGATCACCACAGTCATTAATCATGCCCCTGTAAGGCTTTATTCAGACGTCCGGATGCGTTTTGCGGATCGAATCCACCTATCAGTGCATCTGTAAAAATCATGCGGACATCTGAATGGAGCTTTACAGGGGGGTAATCAATGACAGGGGGGTGATCACCACAGTCATTGATCATGCCCCTGTAAGGCTTCATTCAGACGTCCGGATGCGTTTTGCGGATCGGATCCATCTATCAGTGCATCCGTAAAAATCATGCGGACATCTGAATGGAGCTTTACAGGGGGGTGATCAGGGAGTCTATATGGGGTGATCACCACAGTCATTGATCATGCCCCTGTAAGGCTTCATTCAGACGTCCGGATGCGTTTTGCGGATCGGATCCATCTATCAGTGCATCCGTAAAAATCATGCGGACATCTGAATGGAGCTTTACAGGGGGGTGATCAGGGAGTCTATATGGGGTGATCACCACAGTCATTGATCATGCCCCTGTAAGGCTTCATTCAGACGTCCGGATGCGTTTTGCGGATCCGATCCATCTATCAGTGGATCCGTAAAAATCATGCGGACTTCTGAATGGAGCTTTACAGGGGGGTAATCAATGACAGGGGGGTAATCAATGACAGGGGGGTGATCAGGGAGTCTATATGGGGTGATCACCACAGTCATTGATCATGCCCCTGTAAGGCTTCATTCAGACGTCCGGATGCGTTTTGCGGATCCGATCCATCTATCAGTGGATCCGTAAAAATCATGCGGACGTCTGAATGGAGCTTTACAGGGGGGTAATCAATGACAGGGGGGTAATCAATGACAGGGGGGTGATCAGGGAGTCTATATGGGGTGATCACCACAGTCATTGATCACGCCCCTGTAAGGCTTCATTCAGACGTCCGGATGCGTTTTGCGGATCCGATCCATCTATCAGTGGATCCGTAAAAATCATGCGGACATCTGAATGGAGCTTTACAGGGGGGTGATCAATGACAGGGGGGTAATCAATGACAGGGGGGTGATCAGGGAGTCTATATGGGGTGATCAGGGGTGATCAGGGGCTAATAAGGGGTTAATAAGTGACGGGGGGGGGGTGTAGTGTAGTGTAGTGGTGCTTGGTGCTACTTTACTGAGCTACCTGTGTCCTCTGGTGGTCGATCCAAACAAAGGGGACCACCAGAGGACCAGGTAGCAGGTATATTAGACGCTGTTATCAAAACAGCGTCTAATATACCTGTTAGGGGTTAAAAAAAACACATCTCCAGCCTGCCAGCGAACGATCGCCGCTGGCAGGCTGGAGATCAACTCTCTTACCGTCCGTTCCTGTGAGCGCGCGCGCCTGTGTGCGCGCGTTCACAGGAAATCTCGGCCATCGCGACATGGCGCGTATATGCGTGACTGTGCGCAGCGCTGCCACCTCCGGAACGCGATCCTGCGTTAGGCGGTCCGGAGGTGGTTAATTAAACCAGCATATATATGTGTGATCACTACAAGACATAGGGTAGGGCAGCAATCAACGTGTGATAGTTAGCATAAAACTGAGCGTGAGGCCTGTCCCATAATCATCTTTTAACATTGATGTATTTCTACACACAATTGAAATTTTATTTTGTTGGGCTTGTTGAATTTAATTGAACCAGCATATAGGTGATCAACACCAATACACAGGACAGCACACAAAAGTATCTGTGAGGGACAATGAATTTAGGCCTAAATCTGTTTCCCTTTATTTCTGTGTTTACATGCTGTGGGTGGGTTAGGCACAAAACATGCTAGAGCTAAGCCGAGCTCCACTGCCTCTACCTCTGCTGTTTGACTATTTCCTGTCATTTTTTCCGCACCCTGATGGAAGACAAAAGCAATGCCTTGTGCAAGCTGTGCAAGGGCAAAATAACATGTGTGCAGGCAAACCCAAATGTAGGCACCACAGAGTTATTGAACCAGATGAAGCAGAATCACCCCATCACCTGGCCAAGTTGCAACCATGCCATTTAGTCTAGTCTGCTGCCTTTAGGGAGCTAATGGTTGGAAAATTTCTAGCTGGCAATATTTCTCTCAAAAAGTCATCCCTGCCTTGTATTCTCATATGGCGCACAACGTGGGCTGCTCCCTGCGATTCTCACTGTGTGGCAATGTTCACACAAATGTGGTCACTTGGAGCAGCTCTTATGAGCAGGAAGAGTACATGTCTTTCACGGCCCAATGGGTCAATGGTTTTTCTGGCAGCGGCGAGGCAGCACCCCGGCAATGAGGCCAGGTCCTTTTGACTCCCCCACAATTGTGTCAACTTTGCTCCCACACCAGGCATTTATCTACCTCCTCCTCTTCCTCTATGGACACGTGCCTGTCCCCAGCAGCAGCAGGACTGAGGGTCGCTTACACTACCCCTCTTTCCTATCACATATGTCAGGTCAAGCATTGCCATGCCATGTTGGAGTAGCTACAGCAGCGGGCAGTTGCTTAAGTACATAATGCACCAAACATCCAGCTGGCTGTCACCCCGCTGACTCCAACTGGGCATGGTGGTCAGCAACAATGGGAGCAACATGCTGGCCAACCTGAACCTGGGCAAAATAACACATGCTCCCTGCATGTCGCGCGTCATCAACTTCGTGGTGCAGGGCTTTCAAAATAAGTACACTGGCTTGAGCAAGGTGCTGGCAAAGTGTAGGAGACTGTCCAAGCACTTCAGCCACTTTTATGTGACGGGGAACGCTCTCCTGGACCTGCAGCAATAGAATGGCCTGCCGCTACACTGCTTAATCTGTGACTTGCCAACTCAATGGAATTCGACATTGTACATGCTCGAATGTCTGTATGAGCAGCGGAAAGCCGTGAATGATTTTGTCATGTGCCAGACAGCCTCAGCAGCAGGGAGTATGTGCTTCTTCAAGGTCAGGCTGATGCATGTCAAGTGCTGAAGCCCTTCGAAGAGGCCACAAAGTTTGTCAGCAGGGACAACTGCAGCATGTACTACTTCATCCCTCTCATATTTATCTTAGAACAGATGATGACGCTCATGCAGCAGGGGACCACAAAGGAAGAAGAGCAACTGACGTATTTTGAAATCCTCCCTATAGCTGTTGGGGACACACAAAGGGAATCTGCCATGGAGCAGGAGGATGATGAAGTTCAGGATGAGGAGCTGCCACTGGAAGAGGAGGCAGTGGAGGAGCAAGAGCAACACACCCAATCTCCTTAGTGGGGGGCAGAGCCGGAAAGTACTGGCTCCTCGGGCACGCTGGCCAGAATGGCCACCTGTATGCTTGCTTTCTTACGCAGTGATAGGCGTATCGTTGACATCAAGCAGTCTGATGATTACTGGATAGCCCTGTTTTTAGACCCTTGCTACCAAAGCAAAATGGAGGAATGTTTTCTTCTTGCAGAAAGGGAGGACAAATTACGTTATTACCAGGAAACAGTTTGTATGCTGCTTGCCTCAGCTTACTGTGAGCAGACACCTGTCTGAAAGGGTGGCCCCCTCCGTCCCCTGCAGAGTCATCCCCTCCTGCCGCCATGAGCTGCAGAAGCCATAGCAGCAGCAGCTATTTCAGTCTTCTCAACATGATGGAGCAGTTTTTCCACGTGCCGCCCCTGGCTGAGGCCAGTCAGCAATAGTGATGAACAGCATAGGCAATATTCGAATTCGCGACATTTTGCTAAATTACCATAAATTAGCAATATAATTTGCAATGAAAATTTGCGATTAGAATATTCGAGATCAACACTAAGGGGTAGGCAACTTTCCTATTGGTTGCTAGGGATGTTGCTAAGTGCCGATATTCGCAATAACTTTGCGATTAGAATATTCGCGATTAACACTATTTGCGAATACGAATATATAGCACTATATTCTAAATATTTACAAATTCTTGAAGTGGCGATATTCGCGATTAAAATTCGCAATTAGAATATTCGCGCTCAACACTAGTCAGCAAGCCGATAACTCCCGCCTCATACCCAGTTTCCTTACCCCATGGATTTTAGGGCAGGCAGATTGGAATAGTGGTCCCAACTGGCACAGCACACTCTTCTTTCTTGTTCTGCCTCCAGTGTCATCTCTGAGAGGGTTTTCAGCACCACGGGGGGCATGGTGACACCTAAACAGACCAAGTTGTCCTCCGGCAGTGTCCAAAACATCACTTTTGTCAAAGTGAACTAAGCCTGGATTAAGGAGGATTTTCACACTTCGGCTGATTTTGATGTATAGACCTCACCCACCTCACCTTGCTGGCGGTGCCCCATCTAACCACTGTTGTTGTCTGTCTCCCTATTATCTTGTTCCTATTGTCACAGTGCAAGCAATGCTGGGGCCTGCATCATGTCACTTATGTCCAAGGGTCAGTTTCCGTGTACTCACTTTCCACACGATTGAAATGTATATATATATATATATATTATAATTTTTTATTATTTTTTTTGGGGGGGGGGATTTCTTTAAGACGCAGCATAAATGTACATGGTTACTGCCTGACATTTTCTCACAGTCCAGGCAATGCTGGGGCCTGCATCATGCCACTAATGCCTGAGGATCGGTTTCCATGTACTCACTTTCCACAGAGTTGAAATGAAATATTTTTTTTGGGGGGGGAGGGGCTTAACACTGTTGAAATGTAATTTTTTTTTGAAGGGGTGGTTAACATGGCTTAAATTTTTTTTATTTTTTGGGGGCGTGGAGGGGGTAATTTCAAGAGGCAGCATGATGAGCCATCTGTCTTCCTACCTACCATGTGTACGGCTGCTGCTTGCTGCAACTTGTATCATGCCACTTTCAAACCATCATGTTGTGTATGGCTACTGCTGCTGCGGCCTGCATCATGCCACAAATGTCACTTGCCAACCATCACGTTCCCCGAAGACCCTTTTTTTTTCTCTCATAACACTGTGTTTGTTTAAACATCATCTGCCCCGATAAGGGACAATCTTTGGAATGTGAAAAAGCATGAGGCATGTGCCAGTGTGATGTCTTTTTAAACACGCTGTATGATAACACCGTCAAACGTGCGTTTACCCATAGCTATTTTTGTCAGTGTCACTCAGACTTCATTTACTATTTCTGTAGCCTGGGGAAGGGGGAGGGGAAAAGAAATCATAAAAAATAAACGAAAAGAGATAACAAATTTTCCTAAAAAACTAGGAGGCTAGAAGAGGTTACATATATATCAACTTTCAGGGAAATTGGAGCAACTTCGGTTTGGGTCCAAACTGAAGTTTTTAAAAAATGTGGCTAATGGGACCTGAAACAAATCTCAACTAGTTTGTTCATCTCTAGTATGTGGTGGTGATTGGAAGAAATTGGTGGCACAGTGCAAAGCGAGATGGATTACATTGTTGGAGACCATTGTTCCACAGGGGCTTAATGAAGGTGTGATGCTCCTTGTTTGTGACCCTGTATTGTTTTCCTCCTCCTCAGTATTTTTCATTTTTATTTTTGCTATACTTTTCATCTTTTAACCACCTCAGCCCCCAGTGCTTAAACACCCTGAAAGACCAGGCCACTATTTACACTTCTGACCTACACTACTTTCACCGTTTATTGCTCGGTCATGCAACTTACCACCCAAATGAATTTTACCTCCTTTTCTTCTCACTAATAGAGCTTTCATTTGGTGGTATTTCATTGCTGCTGACATTTTTACTTTTTTTGTTATTAATCGAAATTTAACGATTTTTTTGCAAAAAAATGACATTTTTCACTTTCAGTTGTAAAATTTTGCAAAAGAAACGAGATCCATATAGAAATTTTGCTCTAAATTTATAGTTCTACATGTCTTTGATAAAAAAAAAATGTTTGGGTAAAAAAAAAATGGTTTGGGTAAAAGTTATAGCGTTTACAAACTATGGTACAAAAATGTGAATTTCCGCTTTTTGAAGCAGCTCTGACTTTCTGAGCACCTGTCATGTTTCCTGAGGTTCTACAATGGCCAGACAGTACAAACACCCCACAAATGACCCCATTTCGGAAAGTACACACCCTAAGGTATTCGCTGATGGGCATAGTGAGTTCATAGAACTTTTTATTTTTTGTCACAAGTTAGCGGAAAATGATGATTTTTTTTTTTTTTTTTTTTCTTACAAAGTCTCATATTCCACTAACTCGCCATGCCCCTCACGGAATACCTTGGGGTGTCTTCTTTCCAAAATGGGGTCACTTGTGGGGTAGTTATACTGCCCTGGTATTCTAGGGGCCCAAATGTGTGGTAAGGAGTTTGAAATCAAATTCAGTAAAAAATGACCAGTGAAATCCGAAAGGTGCTCTTTGGAATATGGGCCCCTTTGCCCACCTAGGCTGCAAAAAAGTGTCACACATCTGGTATCCCCGTACTCAGGAGAAGTTGAGGAATGTGTTTTGGGGTGTCTTTTTACATATACCCATGCTGGGTGAGATAAATATCTTGGTCAAATGACAACTTTGTATAAAAAAATGGGAAAAGTTGTCTTTTGCCAAGATATTTCTCTCACCCAGCATGGGTATATATAAAATGACACCCCAAAACACATTCCCCACCTTCTCCTGAGTATGGAGATACCAGATGTGTGACACTTTTTTGCAGCCTAGGTGGGCAAAGGGGCCCATATTCCAAAGAGCACCTTTCGGATTTCACAGGTCATTTTTTACAGAATTTGATTTCAAACTCCTTACCACACATTTGGGCCCCTAGAATGCCAGGGCAGTATAACTACCCCACAAGTGACCCCATTTTGGAAAGAAGACATCCCAAGGTATTCTGTGAGGGGCATGGCGAGTTCCTAGAATTTTTTATTTTTTGTCACAAGTTAGTGGAAAATGATGATTTTTTTTTTTTTTTCATACAAAGTCTCATATTCCACAAACTTGTGACAAAAAATAAAAACTTCCATGAACTCACTATGCCCATCAGCGAATACCTTGGGGTCTCTTCTTTCCAAAATGGGGTCACTTGTGGGGTAGTTATACTGCCCTGACATTCTAGGGGCCCAAATGTGTGGTAAGGAGTTTGAAATCAAATTCTGTAAAAAATGACCTGTGAAATCCGAAAGGTGCTCTTTGGAATATGGGCCCCTTTGCCCACCTAGGCTGCAAAAAAGTGTCACACATCTGGTATCCCCGTACTCAGGAGAAGTTGAGGAATGTGTTTTGGGGTGTCTTTTTACATATACCCATGCTGGGTGAGATAAATATCTTGGTCAAATGACAACTTTGTATAAAAAAATGGGAAAAGTTGTCTTTTGCCAAGATATTTCTCTCACCCAGCATGGGTATATATAAAATGACACCCCAAAACACATTCCCCACCTTCTCCTGAGTACGGAGATACCAGATGTGTGACACTTTTTTGCAGCCTAGGTGGGCAAAGGGGCCCATATTCCAAAGAGCACCGTTCGGATTTCACAGGTCATTTTTTACAGAATTTGATTTCAAACTCCTTACCACACATTTGGGCCCCTAGAATGCCAGGGCAGTATAACTACCCCACAAGTGACCCCATTTTGGAAAGAAGAGACCCCAAGGTATTCGCTGATGGGCATAGTGAGTTCATGGAAATTTTTTTTTTTTTGGCACAAGTTAGTGGAATAGGAGACTTTGTATGAAAAAAAAAAAATCATCATTTTCCACTAACTTGTGACAAAAAATAAAAAATTCTAGGAACTTGCCATGCCCCTCACGGAATACCTTGGGGTGTCTTCTTTCCAAAATGGGGTCACTTGTGGGGTAGTTATACTGCCCTGGCATTTTCCAGGGGCCCTAATGTGTGGTAAGTAGGTAAATGACCTGTGAAATCCGAAAGGTGCTCTTTGGAATGTGGGCCCCTTTGCCCATCTAGGCTGCAAAAAAGTGTCACACATCTGGTATCTCCGTACTCAGGAAAAGGTGGGGAATGTGTTTTGTGGTGTCATTTTACATATACCCATGCTGGGTGAGAGAAATATCTTGGCAAAAGACAACTTTTCCCATTTTTTTTATACAAAGTTGGCATTTGACCAAGATATTTATCTCACTCAGCATGGGTATATGTAAAATGACACCCCAAAACATATTCCCCAACTTCTGCTGAATACGGAGATACCACATGTGTGACACTTTTTTGCAGCCTAGGTGGGCAAAGGTGCCCAAATTCCTTTTAGGAGGGCATTTTTAGACATTTGGATACCAGACTTCTTCTCACGCTTTGGGGCCCCTAAAATGCCAGGGCAGTATAAATACCCCACATGTGACCCCATTTTGGAAAGAAGACACCCCAAGGTATTCAATGAGGGGCATGGCGAGTTCATTGAAAAAAAAAAATTTTGGCACAAGTTAGCGGAAATTGATTTTTTGGATTTTGTTCTCACAAAGTCTCCCTTTCCGCTAACTTGGGACAAAAATTTCAATCTTTCATGGACTCAATATGCCCCTCAGCGAATACCTTGGGGTGTCTTCTTTCCAAAATGGTGTTATTTGTGGGGTGTTTGTACTGCCCTGGCATTTGAGGGTCTCCGCAATCATTACATGTATGCCCAGCATTAGGAGTTTCTGCTATTCTCCTTATATTGAGCATACGGGTAATGAGATTTTTTTTTTCCGTTCAGCCTCTGGGCTGAAAGAAAAAAATGAACGGCACAGATGAAAAAATCTCTGCCAAAAAAAGAAAAAGGAGGGGAAAGGCGTCTGCCAGGACATAGGAGCTCCGCCCAACATCCATACCCACTTCAGCTCGTATGCCCTGGCAAACCCGATTTCTCCATTCACATCAATCGATGTGGATGAATAAATCATTGCCGGGATTTTTTTTTTTTATATATACAAAGTGTTTGCCAAAGTATATGAACACCGCCACCTCCTCAGCTCATATGCCTCGGCAAACATATCTTTTACTGCAGAGGAGAAATCTCGTCTTGCAGCGCCGCATACACCGACTTGCGTGTAATCTGACAGCAGCACAATGCTTCTGTCCGAATGCACATCAGTGCTGCAGCTGGTCGATCGGTTGGTCCACCTGGAAGGTAAAAAAAACAAAACAAAAAAGAAAAAACCAGGCCGCAAAGCAATAACTTTATTAACTTTAGAACAGAACATATTAACTTTTTTAAACTTTTTAAACTTTTTTACTTACCGGTAATTTTTTTTTTGTTTAGTTTTTTTTTACCTTTATAGAACAAACCTCTCCTTCCCCATGGGACAATGTGCCACAAAGATGTGGCGAAGTACGTTATGCACTTTATCCCAGGTGAAAGGAGAGGTTTGCAGCAGCTGAGAGTAAAAGGGCCCTAATAGCCCTGTGTGCCTGTCCTGTGAGATGCAATCCCTATGCTAGGTGTACCTGTGTGTGGTACTTCCGGAAACACTCTCCATAGCATAGGGCAGGGTGGTCCGGACAGTCAGGACAGAAATAGCGGGTGTCACGCCTTATTCCACTCCTGCTACAGACACGACATCTTTTTCGGGGTGACGGTTGGGTTGAGGTACCAGGAACGACACTGGGGAAATGTCGCTCGTGTAGACGGCTAACTACACTGGGGGATGGGGCCACGGAACCTCCTGGGTAAAGGAGGTTCTCGATGATCTCTTCCTGGAATTTGAGGAAAGATCGTGTTCTCCCAGCCTTACTGTAGAGAACAAAACTATTGTAGAGCGCCAATTGAATTAAATATACAGACACCTTCTTATACCAGCGTCTGGTTCTGCGGGAAACTAAATACGGAGACAACATCTGGTCATTGAAGTCCACCCCTCCCATGAGCGCATTATAGTCGTGGACACAGAGGGGCTTTTCAATGACACGGGTTGCTCGCTCAATTTGGATTGTCGTGTCTGCGTGAATGGAGGAGAGCATGTAAACGTCACGCTTGTCTCTCCATTTCACCGCGAGCAGTTCTTCGTTACACAAGGCAGCCCTCTCCCCCCTTGCAAGACGGGTGGTTACAAGCCGTTGGGGGAAGCCCACGCGACTAGTTCGCGCGGTGCCACAGGCGCAAATCCGTTCTAGAAACAAATGCCTAAAGAGGGCCACACTTGTGTAAAAATTGTCCACATAAAGATGGTACCCCTTGCCGAATAAGGGTGACACCAAGTCCCAGACTGTCTTCCCACTGCTCCCCAGGTAGTCAGGGCAACCGACCGGCTCCAGGGTCTGATCTTTTCCCTCATAGATCCGAAATTTGTGGGTATAGCCTGTGGCCCTTTCACAGAGCTTATACAATTTGACCCCATACCGGGCACGCTTGCTTGGGATGTACTGTTTGAAGCCAAGGCGCCCGGTAAAATGTATTAGGGACTCGTCTACGCAGATGTTTTGCTCGGGGGTATACAAATCTGCAAATTTCTGGTTGAAATGGTCTATGAGGGGCCGAATTTTGTGGAGACGGTCAAAAGCTGGGTGGCCTCTGGGACGGGAGGTGGTGTTGTCGCTAAAATGCAGGAAACGGAGGATGGCCTCAAATCGTGCCCTGGACATAGCAGCAGAGAACATGGGCATGTGATGAATCGGGTGCATTGACCAATATGACCGCAATTCATGCTTTTTTGTCAGGCCCATGTTGAGGAGAAGGCCCAAAAAATTTTTAATTTCGGAAACTTGGACTGGTTTCCACCGGAAAGGCTGGGCATAAAAGCTTCCCGGGTTGGCGGATATAAATTGTGTGGCATACTGGTTGGTCTCTGCCACGACTAAGTCCAAGAGCTCCGCAGTCAAGAACAGCTCAAAAAATCCCAGGGCCGAACCGATTTGAGCCGTCTCAACCCGAACTCCAGACTGGGCGGTGAAAGGGGGAACTACAGGTGCGGCTGAAGTTGGTGACTGCCAATCAGGGTTTGCCAGCACCTCAGGGATTCTAGGGGCTCTACGTGCCTGTCTGTGCGGTGGCTGCGACGGGGTAACTACTGCACGTGCCACCGTACCAGCTTCAACTGCCCTTCTGGTGCTCGCCACGTCACCATGTTGTACGGCAGTGCTGGTACTAGGTCCAGGGAGGGCTGCGCTGCTGGTGTATGCCTCACCACGTGATCCGGCAGCGACAGCCCCACTCTGCTGCTCTTGAAGCGGATCCTGCATAACCTGTGGTCTAGCGACACGGGGCCGGGTACGCCTGGTGCTGCCAGGGACCTCCACCTCCTCGTCCGAACTTTGGGTCAGAGAGCCACTGCTTTCCACAGGTTCATATTCTGACCCGCTAGATTCATCAGATGAGGGTTCCCACTCCTCATCCGACTGGGTCAGAATCCTGTAGGCCTCTTCAGAAGAATACCCCCTGTTTGACATTTTGGACTACTAAATTTAGGGGTATTCCCTGAGACTACCCAAGAAAAAAAGCAAGCCTGTCTTACAAAGGGGAGGCTAGCGAAGTACCGGAGGCCGCTGCGGTTGATAAAAAATATCAAAACTGATTTTTTTATCGCCGCAGTGCGTGTAAAATGAATGTGCAGTGATCAAAAAATATATATTTTTTGTCACTGCGGTGGGGCGGGCGTGGGTGAACGCACGTGTGGGCGACTGATCAGGCCTGATCGGGCAAACACTGCGTTTTGGGTGGAGGGCGAACTAAAGTGACACTAATACTATTATAGATCTGACCGTGATCAGTTTTGATCACTTACAGATACTATAAAAGTACAAATGCTGATTAGCGATACGCTATTCAGCGAATAAAAGTGACTGCGGTGCGGTGGGGTGGGCGCTAACTGACGCTAACTACCTAACCAAGGGGCCTAAACTATCCCTAAAACCTAACAGCCAATACTAGTGAAAATAAAAAAGTGACAGTTTACACTGATCACTTTTTTTCCTTTCACTGGTGATTGACAGGGGCGATCAAAGGGGTGATCAAAGGGTTAATTGGGGTGCAGGGGGGTGATCAGGGGCTACAGTGAAGTGTTTGGTGTACTCACAGTGATGTCTGCTTCTCTGCTGGATCCAACCGACGAAAAGGACCAGCAGAGGAGCAGAGAAGCCATATAACAGATCATATTTACTAATATGATCTGTTATATGACTTGTGATTGGATTTTTTAAAAATCGCCAGCCTGCCAGCCAATAATCATTGCTGGCAGGCTGGTGACGAACTTGTTCTTTAACTTTTGCCGGCCCGCGATGCGCATGCGCGGGCCGGCTTGGAGCGAAATCTCGCGTCTCGCGAGATGACGCGTATATGCGTGACTGTGCGCAGCGCTGCCACCTCCGGAACGCGAATCTGCGTACAGCGGTCCGGAGGTGGTTAACTAGACGTTGTCGACACCTTTCATTATCTGGGCATGACGATATCCCCCAAGGTTGAAAATCTCGTAGAACTTAATCTGATTCCATTGATAACGAAAACCAGGGCAAAAGTAGGGATCTGGTTGAGACTCCCTCTATCTAGAGCTGACAGAGTCTCGCTGGTTAAGATGGTAATTTTACCTCAATTTCACTATATTCTTAGAAATACACCTATTTGGATAGAGGACAAATATTTTAAACTTCTGGAAAGAATAATTAATGACTTAGTCTGGGGAAGAAAACGAGTGAGACTCAAACTAGAATATATATATAAGTCTCTGGAGTGTGGGGGCCTAAACCTCCCATACTTCAAAGGCTACTTTATGGCAACTCAGTTATGGACGTGCAATGAATGGCCAAATAGTACATCTCTGAGCCGCCTAGTAAGAGCCTCCACGTACAACAATATATTTACGCTGTTGGAATCCGGGCAAATGATTAATAAAGACTGGGGCTATAAAGAGACTATAAAATCATTTATGAAAATGTGGGCTATCACTAGAGGATGGTTGGGGGTAAAGGGATCACTTATATTCACGCCTCTTTGGCACAATAAGCACTTACAGACCTTAGATGGTATAGCAACCGATCAATTCTGGCAAAAGAATGGGATTGTATATGTGACTCAGGTTGTTAAGAATAAAGAAATTAAGACGTTTGCGGAACTATCACATAGTGTACAGAACCTCTCATGGTTTAGGTATTTCCAGCTTAGGTCGGCACTTTCTAGTTTGGATGATAAATCACTACTGGAAATAGATACTTTGTCTCCACTAAATGAATGGTTAGGGAAGATATCACTAGGAAGGAAGATTTCAAATATATATAAACTACTAATTAAGTCACGTTTCTCTGAGACACAATCACCAGGACAAAGGGCCTGGGAGATGGACTGTCCAAATATAAAGCTGGTGGGATGGGGGAGTATCTTTTCTAATTTAAAGGGCCTGGGAGATGGACTGTCCAAATATAAAGCTGGTGGGATGGGGGAGTATCTTTTCTAATTTAGATGTACTTTCTCACAATTTTACTCACGTTCTAACACAGTTTAATATTTACCATAGACTTTATGTTACTCCCACTTGGTTAAACAAGTGTGGATTAAGAGATACCTCCAAGTGCCCTCGTTGTGATAATGAAGGAGTGGATTATCTCCACATGATGTGGCTCTGCCCAGGTTTGGCAGTATACTGGAATGGTATTAAAAGTCTCCTTAACCACAAACTAAAAGTATGTATATCTCTTGACCCACAATTGTTCTTACTGAATGATTTGTCCACATTAACTATCCATAAATACCAAAAGATTATATTGGGTAGAATACTACTACTGGCTAGATTGTTGATTAGTCGAAGTTGGTTTGCTCGTTATACTCCAGAAGTAAATAACTGAATAAATCTGGTTAATAAGATCAAAAACTATGAACGGACTCTGTATAAGCATAGAGGTGGATTAGAAAAATGGAATAAGATATGGGAAGGTTGGAAGTTCTGATAGGCCTTTATGCTGAATTTAGCAATGTGGTTTTTTTTTTTTCTTCTTTTTTTCATTCCTCTTACTCTTCTCTCTTCCCTTCCCACTACTCTTCCCGATGGGGGAGGGGGAGGGAGGACAGTGGACGCATCGTAGGTGGGGGTGGGGGGGTAAAAAAATAAAAAAAATAAAAATAAAATGGGATTGGGGGGAGAAAATGGAGTAAACTAACTATACTAAATGTTAATTTTGATTTGTGTACTTTTACTCCTTGTATACTAATAAAGTTGTTAATAGTGTTGAGAGCAAATATTCGAATATCGAATTTTTTGGGCGAATATCGGCACTTCGCTAATTCACGAATATTTCGAATATAGTGCTATAAATTCACTATTTTGAATATTCTTTTTTTTAATTTATTTTTTATTGTTATATTTTTTCCTTTCCCACTTCCCAAAAGTAGTTCTTATCTGTCCTTAGGATTCCTGACTTCCTGGCTGCTCCAGTTAGTGCCCGTTGCCCCTTCAGCCGACTTCCGTGCTAATGGAGCGTCCCCATCACCATGGGAACGTCTCCATACTAGAATGTACTGTCGGATTTGAGAATTAGGTTGAAATCGCAATGCGATTAATATAACTTGAATTAATCGCATTGCGATTTCAACTTAGCACTGCTATATTCCATATTCGTTAATTCTAGCCTAATATGTAATATAGCAGTGCTAAGTTGTAATCGCAATGCGATTAATATCACTTGAATTAATAGCATTGCGATTTCAACTTAGACCTGGTTTACTATGGTTGGCTTGGTAGAATTAGCGAAGATGACGAATATGACGAATGTATTCGTCATATTCCTCAAAACGAAGTTAACAAAATATTCTCCATCTTCGTTTTAGCTCCATATCCGTCAACTTCGCTAATTCTAGCAATCAAATAGGAAAGTTGACTAATTTATTTTAAAAAAAGCTAAGTAATATTATCGCATAGCGAATTAAAAACGTAGCTGTCTCTACTAGTCAATGACTAGTAGAGAGACAGCTAAGTTTTTAATTCGCTATGCTATAATAATACTTTGCTTTTTTTAATGAATAGAATAGTTATACTACTTGATTATTATAATGATTCTATTTATTTAAAAAAAAAGCAAAGTAATATAATCGCATAGCGAATTAAACACAGCTGTCTCTATAGTCAACCTTCCTATTTGATTGCTAGAATTAACGAAGTTGACGAATATGGAGCAAAAACAAAGATGGAAAATACTTATCTTTGTTTTGAGGAATATGACGAATACATTTCGCTAATTCTACCAAGCCAACCATAGTAAACCAGGTCTAAGTTGAAATCGCAATGCGATTAATTCAAGTTATATTAATCGCATTGCGATTACAACTTAGCACTGCTATATTACATATTAGGCTAGAATTAACACGAATATGGAATATAGCAGTGCTAAGTTGAAATCGCAATGCGATTAATTCAAGTTATATTAATCGCATTGCGATTTCAACTTGAGGCTGCTGCTGGGTCTCTAATGCAATGGGTCAGCTTTCTAGAATTAACGAACTTAACTAATATTGAATCTAGCAGTGCTAATTTTTTATCACAATGGGATAATATTTGCTATTATTATTAACCACATTGCGCACAAGAAAATAGTCATAGTGAATAAGTGGTGCGACCATAAGCGGCGCCATGTCTATTACCCTGTTTCCATGTAACGGCGGCTGCTGTATGTAATGATAATGAATTATTACTTTGGCCCAGACTAAATTGTCCGTACTGTAACCCCATTGGTTACAATAAAACAAAACACAACACATTTTATAGAACAATAAAGTTTAATAAAACAATCTTTAAATAAAGAAAAATATTAATAACATAAATAACAGTAGCCCAAAAAAACGAATGAAAAAAATTACGGTAAACTTTAAATTTTTTTTGTTCTTGGAGAAGTTCATCAAGGGCCTTTTGGTTGGCCTCCTCCATAAGGGTGAGCTCATGTGAGAATTGGAGCTTCAGCTCCCTTATTTTTCGCATCTGCAGCGCCCTAAACTCCCTCATCCGTTGGCGCTGCTGCCGCTGCACTTTTTTTATTTTCTTAATCATGTTGTTGTGAGCTGTAAAAGTAAAGGAAATAAAAATTTTAAATGTACTTTAAAAGACAATCATTGATTGGTGTATAAAGCAGATGAATTCCTGTCTGACCCAGGAAGAAGTACATCAGCGACTTAAAAAGATTAAAATAGACAAATCGCCAGGACCGGATGGCATACACCCCCGTATCCTAAGGGAATTAAGTAATGTCATAGCCAGACCCTTATTTCTGATATTTGCGGACTCTATACTGACAGGGAATGTCCCACAGGATTGGCGCATGGCAAATGTGGGTCAAAAAACAGAGCCTGGAAACTATAGGCCGGTAAGTTTAACATCTGTTGTGGGTAAGGCCTCTTTCACACTTGCGTTGTTGGGATCCGGCATGCACTTCCGTTGCCGGAGGTGCCTGCCGGATCCGTAACAACGCAAGTGTACTGAAAGCATTTGAAGACGGAACCGTCTTCCAAATGCTTTCAGTGTTACTATGGCACCCAGGACGCTATTAAAGTCCTGGTTGCCATAGTAGGAGCGGGGAGCGGGGGAGCGGTATACTTACAGTCCGTGCGGCTCCCCGGGCGCTCCAGAATGACGTCAGAGCGCCCCATGCGCATGGATGACGTGATCCATGTGATCACGTGATCCATGCGCTTGGGGCGCCCTGACGTCACTCTGGAGCGCCCGGGGAGCTGCACGGACGGTAAGTATGCTGCTCCCCTGCTCCCCGCTACACTTACCATGGCTGTCAGGACTTTAGCGTCCCGGTAGCCATGGTAACTATTCAGAAAAAGCTAAACGTCGGGTCCGGCAATGCGCCGAAACGACGTTTAGCTTAAGGCCGGATCCGGATCAATGCCTTTCAATGGGCATTGATCCCGGATCCGGCCTTGCGGCAAGTCTTCAGGATTTTTGGCCGGAGCAAAAAGCGCAGCATGCTGCGGTATTTTCTCCGGCCTAAAAACGTTCCGTACCGGAACTGAAGACATCCTGATGCATCCTGAACGGATTACTCTCCATTCAGAATGCATTAGGATAATCCTGATCAGTATTCTTCCGGCATAGAGTCCCGACGACGGAACTCTATGCCGGAAGACAATAACGCAAGTGTGAAAGAGCCCTAAGGCTACTTTCACACTTGCGTTCAGAGCGGATCCGTCTGGGGTCTGCCCAGACGGATCCGCTCATATAATGCAGACTTTGGATCCGTTCAGAACGGATCCGTCTGCATTATATTGTAGAAAAAATTCTAAGTGTGAAAGTAGCTTCAGACGGATCCGTCCAGACTTTACATTGAAAGTCAATGGGGGACGGATCCGTTTGAAAATTGAGCCATATAGTGTCAAATTCAAACGGATCCGTCCCCATTGACTTACATTGTAAGTCTGGACGGATCCGTTTGCCTCCGCACGGCCAGGCGGACACCCGAACGCTGCAAGCAGCGTTCAGGTGTCCGCTTGCTGAGCGGAGCGGAGGCTGAACGCTGCCAGACTGATGCATTCTGAGCGGATCCGCATCCACTCAGAATGTATTAGTAGCTGGACAGATGCGTTCGAGGCCGCTTGTGAGACTCTTCAAACGGAGCTCACAAGCGGAACCCCGACGCTAGTGTGAAAGTAGCCTTAACTGTTTGAAGGTTTTCTAAGAAATGCTATCTTAGAGCATCTCAACGGAAATAAGCAAATAACGCCATATCAGCATGGCTTTGTGAGGAATCGGTCATGCCAAACTAATTTAATCAGTTTCTATGAGGAGGTAAGTTCTAGACTTGACAGCAGCGAATCAATGGATGTCGTATATCTGGACTTCTCCAAAGCATTTGACACTGTACCACATAAAAGGTTAGTATATAAAATGAGAATGCTTGGACTGGGAGAAAACGTCTGTATGTGGGTAAGTAACTGGCTGAGGGATAGAAAACAGAGGGTGGTTATTAACGGTACACACTCAGATTGGGTCACTGTCACTAGTGGAGTACCTCAGGGGTCAGTATTGGGCCCTATTCTCTTCAATATATTTATTAATGATCTTGTAGAAGGCTTGCATAGTAAAATATAAATTTTTCCAGATGACAATAAACTGTGTAAAGTAATTAACACTGAAGAGGACAGTATACTACTACAGAGGGATCTGGATAGATTGGAGGCTTGGGCAGATAAGTGGCAGATGAGGTTTAACACTCACAAATGTAATGTTATGCACATGGGAATGAATAATGCAAGTCACCCGTACATACTAAATGGTAAAACACTCGGTAACACTGACATGGAAAAGGATGTAAGAATTTTAATAAACAGAAAACTAAGCTGCAAAAACCAGTGTCAGACAGCTGCTGCCAAGGCCAGTAAGATAATGGGTTGCATCAAAAGGGGCATAGATGGCGGTGATGAGAACATAGTCCTACCACTTTACAAATCACTAGTCAGACCACACATGGAGTACTGTGTACAGTTCTGGGCTCCTGTGAACAAGGCAGACATAGCAGAGCTGGAGAGGGTCCAGAGGAGGCCAATTAAAGTAATAACTAGAAATGGGGCAACTACAGTACCCTGAAAGATTATCAAAATTAGGGGTATTAACTTTAGAAAAAAGACGACTGAGGGGAGATCTAATTAATATGTTAAAATATATCAGGGGTCAGTACAGAGATCTCTCCCATTATCTATTTATCCCCAGGACTGTGACAATGGAATATCCTCTGCGTCTGGAGGAAAGAAGGTTTGTACACAAACATAGAAAGGGATTCTTTACCGTAAGAGGAGTGAGACTATGGAACTCTCTGCCTGAGGAGGTGGTGATGGTGAGTACAATAAAAGAATTCAAGAAGGGCCTGGATGTATTTCTGGAGTGTAATAATAATATTACAGGCTATAGCTACTAGAGAGGGGTCATTGATCCAGGGAATTATTCTTATTGCCTGATTGGAGTCGGGAAGGAATTTTTTATTTTGCTAAAGTTGGGTAAATTGGCTTCTACCTCACAGGTTTGTTTTTTTTGCCTTCCTCTGGATCAACCTGCAGGATGACAGGCCGAACTGGATGGACAGATGTCTTTTTTCGGCCTTATGTACTATGTTAATATGTTAATCCGTTATATATTGGTTTAGTTAGGATTAATAATAGTTCTTTTGACTTTAGGGTTATGGACTTAGTAGTTAAGTTAATGCTTTTTATGTAGATTAATTACTTTATAGTGTTCATGTTTTATATTACTGTTGTGTGTTGTACGTTTTTTGTTGACTGTTTTATAGTTTTTACACCATTTTTTAGATAAATATTAATATGTTTTTTTGCACTTTATTTTTTAGTCTAAGAAAAATTGTATATATTGGATGCTCGTTACATCTTAATTAAATAGTATGCCTCATTGAGATACTTTACGGAAATCAGTACACCAGTAACATTAGCTAGCTTTAAAATAAACTTTTTAAGAGGATTTAATTAGGGTCTGGGTTTTTGGACTGAGTGCCCAGACAGATATAGTGGCACAGGTCACTCCCGTACTCCATCAAGCCTTTTTAATAAAGTTTGGATTAAAAATGCTGTTCTTTTCAAGTGTGGACAGGAGATGTGAAAACTGAACCTGCAGAGAAATGAGGATGGTCTCTGACAGACCCTAAAGAGTGGTGATATACTAATATTTTTGTTTCACTGCTTGGAGTGAACTCAAAGTGTGGGACTTTAGGTTATGTAATATTTGAAGTCTGCATAACAATTAGAGGTTGAACTTGAACTTGTTTATAATTGTTTTCTTGAATAAAATCTGCCTGTGGTAAAGACTAAACTGACACCTGTATGTGTGTGGGGACATTTTTAAAATTAAAACATCAACAGAATATATTTACCCTCCTGGCGGGGGGTGGTCACCACCTCGTCTTCTTCCTCCTCATCATCCTCCTGGACCTCATCTGCCTCAGGTGGGCTATGGGTCTGATGCCCTGATGGTCCTGCCTGTTCCTCTTCCTGCTCCTCATCCTTCTCATCCTCTGTTATCTCCTTCTCTTCAACCACCACCTTCTTTTTAGAGCGCTTAGCTCATACTTTTGGAAGAGGCACCCCTGTAATGACCAAATTCTCCAAAAATACCAAGATAAACAAGGAAAGCAAATAAAAAAAAGGTAACGGTACACAAATTAATCTATGGTGGGATCTGGATGGCATAATGATTACCCCTATGTTTGATTTCACTTGATTTGGTGTTAGAAGAAAATATAAATGAGGTCTTTCAGATGGTTTACTGTTGAGTACGTTAAGAGCTAGGATGAGGTACCGGGGGGTATTGGTTCGCAACGTACTGTTGCAGGGTTATTCCAATGAGGTGGACCAAGTCAACTGTTTTGACATTGGATAAGGGTTTACATCATATATCTGTATCTCGCTGTGAGTGTATGTATATATTTTAAAGAAATAATCAGCTACGTGTCCCAGCATTTACTAAATCCGTGCTGGAGAACTTTTAGGCAGAAGAGAAAACCAACTAAATTATTTATTGCAAATAGCCAACGCTACCATTGTACCTGAATACCAGTATAGTCTGTCTTCCACACAATTATCATTTTGCTGTAACAGCCTGCCTACATTCAATATGCTGACTGTGCTGTTAATAGTGTGCCTGCGAAGCTGTATGGTAGGAAATGTCTAAAGCCGATTAGTACGCCTTAGACCTTTTCAAGGGTATGCGGCCCACAGAGAGGGCTCTGAGTGCCGCCTCTAGCACACGTTCCATCGGTTCAACACCACTGTACTAAGTAATCAGTTGCAAGGGGATAGAAATACTTATTTGCATAACTGAACACATAAATAACAATAGGTAGGTGATAGAAAATTTATGTAAGCATAGTACCTGGACAATTTTTGTCTCTGACCTCTTTGATCAGATCCATGCAATGTCGTTTAAGGTCTGACCATTTCTTTAAAAACGCATCCTTTGAATGACTCATACCATTCTGCTGCCACAGAATGTAGGCTATTCTCCGTACTATGCCCTGTTTCTCTGTACGGGAACCTAGGTCGTCATAATGTTTTTCCAACATAGTCTGCAAGATAACAATTAAAGGATGTAATCCCAAAGTTGTAAAATACAATTATTAGTAATTATAGTCATCTCAACCATAAAAAAAATTTTTTTATATGAAAATGGTAAAAGAGTAGATATTTATATAGTTCCCTATGGAACTATATGAAAGTAAAGTAAAAATAAAAACATTTTTATTCAAAGCAAATATAAGAATTAAACTCCACAGTGGACGCCACTTTAACAGTGACTTTGACAGAGTCCGCCCATTTAACAGTGACTTGAACAGTGGCTGCCCCTTTAAGAGTGAGTTGAACAGTGCCCTCCCCTGTAACAGTGACTTTGACAATGGCCTCCCCTTTAACAATGACTAGGACAGTGGCCGCCCCTTTAAGAGTGACTTGAACAGTGGCCTCCCCTTTAACAGTGACTTTGATAATGGCCTCACCTTTAACAGTGACTTTGATAACGGCCTCACCTTTAACAGTGACTTGAACAGTGGCTGCCCCTTTAAGAGTGAGTTGAACAGTGCCCTCCCCTTTAACAGTGACTTTGACAATGGTCTCTCCTTTAACAATGACTAGAACAGTGGCTGCCCCTTTAAGAGTGACTTGAACAGTGGCTCCCCCTTTAAGAGTGACTTTGACAACGGCCTCCCCTTTAACAGTGACTTTGACAACAGCCTCCTCTTTAACAGTGACAAGAACAGTGGCTGCCCCTTTAAGAGTGACTTTGACATTGGCCGCCCCTTTAAGAGTGACTTGAACAGTGGCCGTCCCTTTAAGAGTGACTAGAACAGTAGCCGCCTCTTTAAGAGTGACTTGAACAGTGGCCGCCCCTTTAAGAGTAACTTGGAATAGTAGCCGCCCCTTTAAGAGTGACTTGTACAGTGGCCGCCCCTTTAAGAGTGACTTGAACAGTGGCCTCCCCTTTAACAGTGACTTTGACAACGGCCTCCCCTTTAACAATGACTAGAACAGTGGCCGCCCCTTTAACAGTGACTCGAACAGTGGCCTCCCCTTTAACAGTGACATACTTGTTAGGTAGAATTACTTACAGTGATCAAATATTCCAGCTCTTCTGGATTGAAATTGCTTTTTGCCATTTTCAAATAAAGTTTTCAAAATCTGTCTGTAGAATCTGTCTCTCTCCACTCTCCTTGCAATCCAAAGACAGGCACGCACGTACAGACGCAGGCACGTACAGACGCACGCTCACGATTATTTAAATTACGTATTATCAAGATAACGAACCAAACATAGTAGACTGTATAGGCAGGCAAATTTCATATTGGTACTTTGCTCTAAGTTGTATTCGCGTACGAATAAAACTTAAAGTTGTATTCGCGTACGAATGAAACTTAATTCTAATGAGCAAACCAATAGTAAATCAGACTAATAGCTCTAATGTACCATTCGAACGAGATTACAACTTATAGTGGGGGACTAATTGGAAAGTTGACTAATGTGAACTGAACAATTGACTACTAGATTTAACAAATAAGAAAATAGAGCAGGATTCTCTTTATTGGTTGGTTAGGTTCAATCTGGACAGCTGTAAGTTAAAAGAGCAATGCGATTAATATAACTTGAAGTAATCGCATTGCGATTTCAACTTAGAGCTGGGTTTCTAATGGGTCAGCTTGCTAGAATTAACAAAGTTAATAACGAATATGGACTATAGCAGTGCTGTTGAAATCGCAATGCGATTAATTCAAGTTATATTAATCGCATTGCGATTTCAACTTAGAACTGCTATATTCCATATTCGTTAACTTCCTTAATTCTAGCAAGCTGACCCATTAGAAACCCAGCTCTAAGTTGAAATCGCAATGCGATTAATATAACTTGAAGTCATCGCATTGCGATTTCAACTTAGACCTGGTTTACTATGGTTGGCTAGGTAGAATTTGCGAAGAAGAGGAATATGACGAATGTATTCGTCATATTCCTCAAAACGAAGATAACGAAATATTCTCCATCTTTGTTTTAGCTCCATATTCATCAATTTCGCTATTTCTAGCAATCAAATAGGAAAGTTGACTATAGAGACAGCTGTGTTTAATTCGCTATGCGATTATATTACTTAGCTTTTTTTTATAAATAGAATAATTATAATACTTGATAATTGTTACAATTATTCTATTTATAAAAAAAAAAGTTATGTAATCGCATAGCAAATTAAACACAGCTGTCTCTATAGTCAACTTTCCTATTTGATTGCTAGAATTAGCGAAGTTGACGAATATGGAGCTAAAACGAAGATGGAGAATACTTTGTTATCTTCGTTTTGAGGAATATGGCGAATACATTCGTCATATTCGTCATCTTCGCTAATTCTAGATATCAAACCAATAATGACGAATATTCGATTTCGACGAATATGAAATGAATATTCTAGCGAATACTCGCGAATTTCGTCGAAATCGAATATGGCACCTCCCGCTCATCACTAGTTGTTAAAATAAAAAATAAAAATAAAAAATGGGGCTAACGGGACCTGAAACGAATCTCAACTAGTTTGTTCATCTCTAGTATGTTTGCTATACTTTTCATCTTTGTGTCTTTGTTTTAATTTGTTGTGAATGCATATTTTAACCTGTTTTTATTGGGGGGAGAAAATGGAGTAAACTAACTATACTAAATGTTAATTTTGATTTGTGTACTTTTACTCCTTGTATACTAATAAAGTTGTTAATAGTGTTGAGAGCAAATATTCGAATATCGAATTTTTTGGGCGAATATCGGCACTTCGCTAATTCACGAATATTTCGAATATAGTGCTATAAATTCACTATTTTGAATATTCTTTTTTTTTATTTATTTTTTATTGTTATATTTTTTCCTTTCCCACTTCCCAAAAGTAGTTCTTATCTGTCCTTAGGATTCCTGGCTTCCTGGCTGCTCCAGTTAGTGCCCGTTGCCCCTTCAGCCGACTTCCGTGCTAATGGAGCGTCCCCATCACCATGGGAACGTCTCCATACTAGAATGTACTGTCGGATTTGAGAATTAGGTTGAAATCGCAATGCGATTAATATAACTTGAATTAATCGCATTGCGATTTCAACTTAGCACTGCTATATTCCATATTCGTTAATTCTAGCCTAATATGTAATATAGCAGTGCTAAGTTGTAATCGCAATGCGATTAATATCACTTGAATTAATAGCATTGCGATTTCAACTTAGACCTGGTTTACTATGGCTTGGTAGAATTAGCGAAGATGACGAATATGACGAATGTATTCGTCATATTCCTCAAAACGAAGTTAACAAAATATTCTCCATCTTCGTTTTAGCTCCATATCCGTCAACTTCGCTAATTCTAGCAATCAAATAGGAAAGTTGACTAATTTATTTTAAAAAAAGCAAAGTAATATTATCGCATAGCGAATTAAAAACGTTGCTGTCTCTACTAGTCAATGACTAGTAGAGAGACAGCTAAGTTTTTAATTCGCTATGCGATAATATTACTTTGCTTTTTTTTAATGAATAGAATAGTTATACTACTTGATTATTATAATGATTCTATTTATTTAAAAAAAAAGCAAAGTAATACAATCGCATAGCGAATTAAACACAGCTGTCTCTATAGTCAACCTTCCTATTTGATTGCTAGAATTATCGAAGTTGACGAATATGGAGCAAAAACGAAGATGGAAAATACTTATCTTTGTTTTGAGGAATATGACGAATACATTTCGCTAATTCTACCAAGCCAACCATAGTAAACCAGGTCTAAGTTGAAATCGCAATGCGATTAATTCAAGTTATATTAATCGCATTGCGATTACAACTTAGCACTGCTATATTACATATTAGGCTAGAATTAACACGAATATGGAATATAGCAGTGCTAAGTTGAAATCGCAATGCGATTAATTCAAGTTATATTAATCGCATTGCGATTTCAACTTGAGGCTGCTGCTGGGTCTCTAATGCAATGGGTCAGCTTTCTAGAATTAACGAACTTAACTAATATTGAATCTAGCAGTGCTAATTTTTCATCACAATGGGATAATATTTGCTATTATTATTAACCACATTGCGCACAAGAAAATAGTCATAGTGAATAAGTGGTGCGACCATGAGCGGCGCCATGTCTATTACCCTGTTTCCATGTAACGGCGGCTGCTGTATGTAATGATAATGAATTATTACTTTGGCCCAGACTAAATTGTCCGTACTGTAACCCCATTGGTTACAATAAAACAAAACACAACACATTTTATAGAACAATAAAGTTTAATAAAACAATCTTTAAATAAAGAAAAATATTAATAACATAAATAACAGTAGCCCAAAAAAACTAATGAAAAAAATTACGGTAAACTTTACATTTTTTTTGTTCTTGGAGAAGTTCATCAAGGGCCTTTTGGTTGGCCTCCTCCATAAGGGTGAGCTCATGTGAGAATTGGAGCTTCAGCTCCTTTATTTTTCGCATCTGCAGCGCCCTAAACTCCCTCATCCGTTGGCGCTGCTGCTGCTGCACTTTTTTTATTTTCTTAATCATGTTGTTGTGAGCTGTAAAAGTAAAGGAAATAAAAAATTTAAATGTACTTTAAAAGACAATCATTGATTGGTGTATAAAGCAGATGAATTCCTGTCTGACCCAGGAAGAAGTACATCAGCGACTTAAAAAGATTAAAATATTCAAATCGCCAGGACCGGATGGCATACACCCCCGTATCCTAAGGGAATTAAGTAATGTCATAGCCAGACCCTTATTTCTGATATTTGCGGACTCTATACTGACAGGGAATGTCCCACAGGATTGGCGCATGGCAAATGTGGGTCAAAAAACAGAGCCTGGAAACTATAGGCCGGTAAGTTTAACATCTGTTGTGGGTAAGGCTACTTTCACACTTGCGTTCAGAGCGGATCCGTCTTGCGTTCAGAACGGATCCGTCTGCATTATATTGTAGAAAAAATTCTAAGTGTGAAAGTAGCTTCAGACGGATCCGTCCAGACTTTACATTGAAAGTCAATGGGGGACGGATCCGTTTGAAAATTGAGCCATATAGTGTCAAATTCAAACGGATCCGTCCCCATTGACTTACATTGTAAGTCTGGACGGATCCGTTTGCCTCCGCACGGTGATGGTGAGTGGTGAGTACAATAAAAGAATTCAAGAAGGGCCTGGATGTATTTCTGGAGTGTAATAATAATATTACAGGCTATAGCTACTAGAGAGGGGTCATTGATCCAGGGAATTATCCGTCCCCATTGACTTACATTGTAAGTCTGGACGGATCCGTTTGCCTCCGCACGGTGATGGTGAGTGGTGAGTACAATAAAAGAATTCAAGAAGGGCCTGGATGTATTTCTGGAGTGTAATAATAATATTACAGGCTATAGCTACTAGAGAGGGGTCATTGATCCAGGGAATTATTCTGATTGCCTGATTGGAGTCGGGAAGGAATTTTTTATTTTGCTAAAGTTGGGTAAATTGGCTTCTACCTCACAGGTTTTTTTTTTTGCCTTCCTCTGGATCAACCTGCAGGATGACAGGCCGAACTGGATGGACAGATGTCTTTTTTCGGCCTTATGTACTATGTTAATATGTTAATCCGTTATATATTGGTTTAGTTAGGATTAATAATAGTTCTTTTGACTTTAGGGTTATGGACTTAGTAGTTAAGTTAATGCTTTTTATGTAGATTATTACTTTATAGTGTTCATGTTTTATATTACTGTTGTGTGTTGTACGTTTTTTGTTGACTGTTTTATAGTTTTTACACCATTTTTTAGATAAATATTAATATGGTTTTTTGCACTTTATTTTTTAGTCTAATAAAAATTGTATATATTGGATGCTCGTTACATCTTAATTAAATAGTATGCCTCATTGAGATACTTTACGGAAATCAGTACACCAGTAACATTAGCTAGCTTTAAAATAAACTTTTTAAGAGGATTTAATTAGGGTCTGGGTTTTTGGACTGAGTGCCCAGACAGATATAGTGGCACAGGTCACTCCCGTACTCCATCAAGCCTTTTTAATAAAGTTTGGATTAAAAATGCTGTTCTTTTCAAGTGTGGACAGGAGATGTGAAAACTGAACCTGCAGAGAAATGAGGATGGTCTCGGACAGACCCTAAAGAGTGGTGATATACAAATATTTTTGTTTCACTGCTTGGAGTGAACTCAAAGTGTGGGACTTTAGGTTATGTAATATTTGAAGTCTGCATAACAATTAGAGGTTGAACTTGAACTTGTTTATAATTGTTTTCTTGAATAAAATCTGCCTGTGGTAAAGACTAAACTGACACCTGTATGTGTGTGGGGACATTTTTAAAATTAAAACATCAACAGAATATATTTACCCTCCTGGCGGGGGGTGGTCACCACCTCGTCTTCTTCCTCCTCATCATCCTCCTGGACCTCATCTGCCTCAGGTGGGCTATGGGCCTGATGCCCTGATGGTCCTGCCTGTTCCTCTTCCTGCTCCTCATCCTTCTCACCCTCCGTTATCTCCTTCTCTTCAACCACCACCTTCTTTTTAGAGCGCTTAGCTCATACTTTTGGAAGAGGCACCCCTGTAATGACCAAATTCTCCAAAAATACCAAGATAAACAAGGAAAGCAAATAAAAAAAGGTAACGGTACACAAATTAATCTATGGTGGGATCTGGATGGCATAATGATTACCCCTATGTTTGATTTCACTTGATTTGGTGTTAGAAGAAAATATAAATGAGGTCTTTCAGATGGTTTACTGTTGAGTACGTTAAGAGCTAGGATGAGGTACCGGGGGGTATTGGTTCGCAACGTACTGTTGCAGGGTTATTCCAATGAGGTGGACCAAGTCAACTGTTTTGACATTGGATAAGGGTTTACATCATATATCTGTATCTCGCTGTGAGTGTATGTATATATTTTAAAGGAATAATCAGCTACGTGTCCTAGCATTTACTAAATCCGTGCTGGAGAACTTTTAGGCAGAAGAGAAAACCAACTAAATTATTTATTGCAAATAGCCAACGCTACCATTGTACCTGAATACCAGTATAGTCTGTCTTCCACACAATTATCATTTTGCTGTAACAGCCTGCCTACATTCAATATGCTGACTGTGCTGTTAATAGTGTGCCTGCGAAGCTGTATGGTAGTAAATGTCTAAAGCCGATTAGTACGCCTTAGACCTTTTCAAGGGTATGCGGCCCACAGAGAGGGCTCTGAGTGCCGCCTCTAGCACACGTTCCATCGGTTCAACACCACTGTACTAAGTAATCAGTTGCAAAGGGATAGAAATACTTATTTGCATAACTGAACACATAAATAACAATAGGTAGGTGATAGAAAATTTATGTAAGCATAGTACCTGGACAATTTTTGTCTCTGACCTCTTTGATCAGATCCATGCAATGTCGTTTAAGGTCTGACCATTTCTTTAAAAACGCATCCTTTGAATGACTCATACCATTCTGCTGCCACAGAATGTAGGCTATTCTCCGTACTATGCCCTGTTTCTCTGTAGGGGAACCTAGGTCGTCATAATGTTTTTCCAACATAGTCTGCAAGATAACAATTAAAGGATGTAATCCCAAAGTTGTAAAATACAATTATTAGTAATTATAGTCATCTCAACCATAAAAAATTTTTTTTATATGAAAATGGTAAAAGAGTAGATATTTATATAGTTCCCTATGGAACTATATGAAAGTAAAGTAAAAATAAAAACATTTTTATTCAAAGCAAATATAAGAATTAAACTCCACAGTGGACGCCACTTTAACAGTGACTTTGACAGAGTCCGCCCATTTAACAGTGACTTGAACAGTGGCTGCCCCTTTAAGAGTGAGTTGAACAGTGCCCTCCCCTTTAACAGTGACTTTGACAATGGCCTCCCCTTTAACAATGACTAGAACAGTGGCCGCCCCTTTAAGAGTGACTTGAACAGTGGCCTCCCCTTTAACAGTGACTTTGATAACGGCCTCACCTTTAACAGTGACTTTGATAACGGCCTCACCTTTAACAGTGACTTGAACAGTGGCTGCCCCTTTAAGAGTGAGTTGAACAGTGCCCTCCCCTTTAACAGTGACTTTGACAATGGTCTCTCCTTTAACAATGACTAGAACAGTGGCTGCCCCTTTAAGAGTGACTTGAACAGTGGCTCCCCCTTTAAGAGTGACTTTGACAACGGCCTCCCCTTTAACAGTGACTTTGACAACAGCCTCCTCTTTAACAGTGACAAGAACAGTGGCTGCCCCTTTAAGAGTGACTTTGACATTGGCCGCCCCTTTAAGAGTGACTTGAACAGTGGCCGTCCCTTTAAGAGTGACTAGAACAGTAGCCGCCCCTTTAAGAGTGACATGAACAGTGGCCGCCCCTTTAGGAGTGACTTGGAACAGTGGCTGCCCCTTTAAGAGTGACTTGTACAGTGGCCGCCCCTTTAAGAGTGACTTGAACAGTGGCCTCCCCTTTAACAGTGACTTTGACAACGGCCTCCCCTTTAACAATGACTAGAACAGTGGCCGCCCCTTTAACAGTGACTCGAACAGTGGCCTCCCCTTTAACAGTGACATACTTGTTAGGTAGAATTACTTACAGTGATCAAATATTCCAGCTCTTCTGGATTGAAATTGCTTTTTGCCATTTTCAAATAAAGTTTTCAAAATCTGTCTGTAGAATCTGTCTCTCTCCACTCTCCTTGCAATCCAAAGACAGGCACGCACGTACAGACGCAGGCACGTACAGACGCACGCTCACGATTATTTAAATTACGTATTATCAAGATAACGAACCAAACATAGTAGACTGTATAGGCAGGCAAATTTCATATTGGTACTTTGCTCTAAGTTGTATTCGCGTACAAATGAAACTTAAAGTTGTATTCGCGTACGAATGAAGCTTAATTCTAATGAGCAAACCAATAGTAAATCAGACTAATAGCTCTAATGTACCATTCGAACGAGATTACAACTTATAGTGGGGGACTAATTGGAAAGTTGACTAATGTGAACTGAACAATTGACTACTAGATTTAACAAATAAGAAAATAGAGCAGGATTCTCTTTATTGGTTGGTTAGGTTCAATCTGGACAGCTGTAAGTTAAAAGAGCAATGCGATTAATATAACTTGAAGTAATCGCATTGCGATTTCAACTTAGAGCTGGGTTTCTAATGGGTCAGCTTGCTAGAATTAACAAAGTTAATAACGAATATGGACTATAGCAGTGCTGTTGAAATCGCAATGCGATTAATTCAAGTTATATTAATCGCATTGCGATTTCAACTTAGAACTGCTATATTCCATATTCGTTAACTTCCTTAATTCTAGCAAGCTGACCCATTAGAAACCCAGCTCTAAGTTGAAATCGCAATGCGATTAATATAACTTGAAGTCATCGCATTGCGATTTCAACTTAGACCTGGTTTACTATGGTTGGCTAGGTAGAATTTGCGAAGAAGAGGAATTCATCAATTTCGCTATTTCTAGCAATCAAATAGGAAAGTTGACTATAGAGACAGCTGTGTTTAATTCGCTATGCGATTATATTACTTAGCTTTTTTTTATAAATAGAATAATTATAATACTTGATAATTGTTACAATTATTCTATTTATAAAAAAAAAGTTATGTAATCGCATAGCGAATTAAACACAGCTGTCTCTATAGTCAACTTTCCTATTTGATTGCTAGAATTAGCGAAGTTGACGAATATGGAGCTAAAACGAAGATGGAGAATACTTTGTTATCTTCGTTTTGAGGAATATGGCGAATACATTCGTCATATTCGTCATCTTCGCTAATTCTAGATATCAAACCAATAATGAAGAATATTCGATTTCGACGAATATGAAATGAATATTCTAGCGAATATTCGCGAATTTCGTCGAAATCGAATATGGCACCTCCCGCTCATCACTAGTTGTTAAAATAAAAATAAAAAATGGGGCTAACGGGACCTGAAACGAATCTCAACTAGTTTGTTCATCTCTAGTATGTTTGCTATACTTTTCATCTTTGTGTCTTTGTTTTAATTTGTTGTGAATGCATATTTTAACCTGTTTTTATTTTTATTCTCTAGAGGTTTGGGCCATTCCATAGATGAAGTTTGAGAACAAGTGGGTACCATTACCTTCGTGGACAACCTGGAAATATATATATATATATATTATGTATGTTTATTTATTTTTATTTTTATTTTTTGTAACTGACTTTTCACTAAAAGATTAATAATTATTTCTATTGTTTTTCTTGCAATTTTTACATTGCTCATTCAAATTTTTTATATTATTTATTTTTGTAATTTTTAACCACTTGCCTACCGCCGCACACGACTCTTATCTGTAACTCGACATATAAAAGTGTCGGGTTACATTGCGATTAGACAGCTGCGGTCACAGAGAGATGTGCTGTGGCCAACCAGAGAGGTCAGCCAGTAATACACACTTGTAGCACTCTGCTACAAGCGTGTATTACATTGAAAAAGCTGAAAGCCGGCAGGGAGCGCTTTTTCTTATGCAAGAGCGCCACCTGTTGGCTTTAAGATGAAATGTCAGCCTGCAGGCTGGGAATTAACCTCTTCCTGCCTTTACTGTGGCAGAAAGGGGTTAATTCACAAAAAAAAGTTAATAAATAAAAAATAATTAAAAAAAATAATAAAAGAAAAGATTTACAAAATTATAAAAAAAAAACAACAACCTTAAAATGTCCAAATTTCCCCAGGATGAATAACCTAAAAAAAAAAAAAAAAGTCACTTTGAAGGGGCTTGTAGCGTTTTGGTGCTGTACAATATTTTTCTGGCAGCACGGTGCTATAGAACAAGCAATAGCAAAATATGCAGTCAAAATCCAAAATCCGCTCTGGTCTTTTGAAGTCTTGCGGCGGGCTCAGCCAGTAGATAAATTACATAAATAATGTCCATTTTCAGCGTACTAGTGAACGGGAATGGTTTTAGAAATGTTTTGTCTTGGAACCTTTTGTAATAAAAAATTTTTTATAAGAAAGGAAAAATTTTCAGTTTTTCCTTAATTTTTTTCTAAATATTATATCCTTAAAAAGGTCTAAGGTGTCCCGAGAAAAATAATATCAAATACATGTAGGCTGGCTCAGAAATGTATTTATTTGCCGTTAGATAGACGCATTGCTACAACTGAAAAACTGTCCTGGTAAGGAAGGGGGATAAACACTCCTGTAATGAAGTGATTAAAAATGTTCATCTTTGTTTAATTCTAGGGGTGAGCGAACTTCATATTTTGAAGTTCAAGTTTGTGTTAAAGTTGGGGTATATGCTGAATTGCGTTATGGATTCTATTACCACGGACCATAACACAATTTCATGACGGAATGCATAATGAAATGCATTTATAAACATTCCGTTATTCATTCTGTCATAATAGAAGTCTATGACTGGCATAACAGATCCGTCCGGTTTCCGCTATACAGGAGAGGACTCCAGCATAACGAAAACCGTACGGATCCGTTATGCCGGCCATAGACTTCAATTATGACGGATTGAATAACGGAAGGCTTCTAAAGGCATTTCGTTATGCATTCCGTCATGGAATTGCGTTATGTCCGTGGTAACAGAATCCATAATGCAATTCAACATATACCGCAACCCAAACACGAACTCGAACTTCAAAATATGAAGTTCGCTTATCCCTATTTACTTCACCTAGTTCCATTGTATTTTTCACATTCACTTACATTTATGATGTCCACATACATCACCTTTTTTCACCAAATAATGTATTTTATATTTTTTTCTTTTTTCATTTTTATTTTGCAGAAATTCATATGAATGATTGTCCATGTGATAAACAGATGTCTCAAATCAACCAGAGTGGCAGGGTGGGAGTTTCTCTCACAAAGTGCCTCTCCATTCCAATGCCTCATTCAGTCAGTGTTGGGTCAGTGATTTCCATCAGTGATTTTGAGCCAAAACCAGGTGCTGCTGTAAACACAGAACAGAAGCAGATCTTTCCCTTATACCTTATGTCTGTGGAGGCTCCAATCCTGGTTTTGGCTCACATCACTGATGGAAATCACTGACCAAAACACTGACGTGTGAATGAGGCTTGACTCATAGAGGGGGTACTGAGCATAAGGAATGAAAAATCCTTTTCGAAAAGGACCATCCTTAATTAGGTACACATTTTCCCCCCACATCAGACACTGCAATTGAGATTTAGCTTTAGATAGCAGTCTTTCAAATAAATGGCCATACATTTAGTGCATAGACATGATGGGTCTGCCAGAGAGGATGCCATCTGAAACTGTGTGTAGAACTGTGCCTATTAAAAAGGGTTGGTGACTCCCTTAGGTGACAGCTTCACTTTTTATTTACTTCTGCTTATGGCACTTGAAATTGTGATTGTTCAATCACTTATACAATAAACTGTAGGGGTATATTATAGAAGTCCATAAGGATTCTTAATACTTCTTACACAAGACCCAAGGCTGCCATGGTACCTAATAGGCTCCCCATGACCCCATAGGTCAGATGTCAACTACACTGCGACTACTCAAGGAGGTAGAAGTCTGGTGGTTCCCTATAGTGAAGGCCAGATCCATGTATAGGGGCTAAAGCTGTAATACCAGGCTGTTGCCCGGATAACACCCTTAGGTTTAGCCCAAAGTCAAAGCAGTTGGTTGACACACCCATGCTGTAACACAGACAAAGACAACATATGCTTGGAGCTTTATATTCTCCCCATGTCTGTGTGGGTTTTATTCCAGGTATTCCTTTTGCCCCCATACTCCAAAAACAAAATGGACTACCTATGATATCAGCCCTAGTGTGTTTGTGTCTGAGATAGGGATATCAGTTGTGAGTCCCACTGGGGACACGGATTGATGTAAATGGTGACAATCTCTAGACAGTGCTGTAAAATATGTTGGCGCCAGAGAAGAAGAAGATCAATAAATGGGTCACCGTGTATTCACATACATATCCATATGGTTTCCCTATAGGAAGGATACATACAGTATATAGCTCTCTATCCAGCATTTCATATGATAAATTAAAATGAAACGCAGTCGTGACACTAAATACAATGAAGACATCCTCCTAGGCAGTCTGCACAACAGATAGGGATGTCCAGCTGATTGTATGAAGAGATAATACAAGCACAGAGTGCACATTGAGCCCGAGGCTTCTAAAAGATAATAGAAACACAGATACATAAATACTAAATGACAGCAGATTTGAACCATCTGGTCCATCTAATCAAACTAATTTCCTTTGTAATGTAATGACAGAAACCTTGCTTCATTTCATGCAGTATTCCACTTTTTATCAACAATGTATTTTGACATTTAGCTTTTTCTACAAAAAGTGTAGCTAATAATCCCACTTATTTTTTCAGTGTATATATGGTATAAATAATGATCGGAAGTAAGTCTACAGTAGACAGCAGTGTTTCTAACAGAACCTTCAAGATGTTAGGCCCCATGCACATGAATAGAAATCTGTACAATACGGATGTGGTCTATATGCCTTTTGCATTTTATTTGCAGACTCATTGTTTTCAATGGGACTGTGGTCCACATTTTGCAGAGATATTCTATCTTTCGGTGGATTGGACAAACAGATGCAGAAAGCACACTAATATTCTGTGTGCTTTTCACATTCATATGTCCGTTCCGCCAAGAGATAGAACATGGCCTCAAACTAGGACTTCGCCTCAAAATTTGGACCACGGAACCATTGAAGTCAGCGGGTTGTCATTAAAATGGATGCAACGTGGACATGGACGGACGTCATGCTGGTTTTGCAGATCTGTGTTTTGTGAAGTTCAAATGCATACGGTCATGTGCATGAGGCCTTATTCAGTTCCACCTCAGTATTAGAAAGCAGAAATGTGCAAATTTCTTACATTTCAGGTCAGATTTGGATTCAGGTCCAAATAAATTCCACATGAATCAAAAGTGTCCCAATTGCCTGGAAATATCTCTCCCTTGATAATGATTTCAAATCACACAATATTCAGGTTGGTTAAAATTATATATATATTTTTTGCATCAAATTTTCGATTTTTATTTTTTTTATGATTTTTCATCTGTATTAGAAAGCCATTTTTACACAAACTTGAAGGGAGTAAAAAAAAATATAAAGGCTTCTACAAAATATTTCATTAAAGTGAAAACACAAAAAGTTGCCTGACACAGGTGATTCAAATCTTAAAGCCTCATAAATCACCTGGGACAGATGGGTTTTCAAACGCTTATTATAAGGCCTTTCCGTATTTGTTGTCTCCACACTTGGTTAACATGCTTAACCTAGCAAAGCAGAAAGGAAGCTATCCAGATGAGATGTTGCACACTACTATTACATTGCCTAAAGAGGGTAAAGATCCCACTGTCTCTGCAAACTTTCACCTGACTTTGCTTCTTAATAGTGATATTAAGTCTATGCTAAGATATTAGCTATGTGCTTCCAAATTTCTTGTCTTCTCTCAATTATTCCGACCAGGTTGGGTTTGCTTCTGGTCGCAAGGTCTGTGGCAGTACCCATAGGTTTTTAGATCTCATGCAATGGGTGGACCACTCTCAAACGTCTTCCTTCCTTCTTGCCTTGGAAGCAGAGAAGGCGTTCAAAAGGGTCGACTGGGGATACTTAGCTGCGGTGATGGAGAAATTTGGGATCTCAGGCTTCTCAAAATCAGCCATTCTTCCTCAGCCACTGTACTAGTATCAGGTTATTTTTCCACCAATTTTAATACTGCCAATGGGACACTTCAGGGATGTCTGCTGTCTTACATTTAAAACTGGCGCTGGATGCGCCAAAGTTATGAAGAGGCGCTGGCCTCTTCATAACTTTCGCTGAACCACTGCCTGCTTTATTAAAACCAGAGTCCAAAATGCTGGTCTTAATAAATGTGCCCATAAGCGTTTGCAGGGCTTGATTAATGCTTTCATTTGGTCTTATGGGTAAACAAGGGTGTGCTTTAAGGTTATGACCTATCCGTGGCACCAGGGAGGTCTTGGAGTATCCAATATCAAACAATATTATATAACACAACTGTATTAGCCCATCAAAATAATGGTGGACACCTACTAGTCAAGGAGGTGGTTGGAGATTGAAACAGCAGTGATGCGGGCCCCTTTGATCAGTTTATTAAATCCAGTGGCATATTCCCATTCAGATAGGGACAATGTCCACCACTGCTGCCTCTCTAAAATTTTGGAGGGATCACTTGTCCCAGCAGGCTAATAGTGTTGAAGTGAGTTGGAAGTCCCTTCCTCTTAATTTCTTGCTTACTAAGGACCAAAATTTAGATCTATCCTCCTGGTATAAGCTGGGGTTCATTAGGGTGTCTCGTCTCATCTGTATCACAGAGATCGGCTGTTGAGTTTTCAGGAGCTTAGAGACAAGTCTATGGTTTATGTACTTAAGAGTTCAAGATGTTGTTGAAACATCCAACTACCGATCTCTTTTTGCCTGATGAACATCTATATTATTTTATGGACTTACCTAGGCGTCCTAGAGGTATTTTGGTGTTTTACTCTTCTATATTTTCCACCAATGTTTTCAAAACTCCCAATCTTTCTACGTTGGGAGAGTGAGAGTGCGTGTTTCATACTTTTGACTGGAAAAGGGCTGTATTCTAGCTGAAAACATTTGGGAAGGGAGTGGTGATGTGGGAGCTATCACAAAAGATTATGCTTCATTGGTAATTGACCCCTGTGTAAATATCTAAGAGTGATTCTAGCTATCCTGATCTCTGCTGGAGAGGGTGTGGCCAATGAGGCACTATCTTTCATATGTGGTGGGGCTGCCCATTTGCTTATCAACTATGGCAAAAAGTGTTTTCATTTTTTTCCCGGTAACTGGATTTCCACATAATGGTAAAAGTCCAGCTCACCTGCATCTGCAGTTTGAAAGGTGCACGGAAGGGATGAGACCCCGATTTAACAAACTTGAAGTAAAAGAAAATCCAGCACCTCGTATCTTTGCTTGACGGTGTTTATTCCACAATCCAAAATGTAAGCGGTAACGGAACCTTCAAAATACAAGCCCCAATGCGGTCTACATGTTTCGAACCAGATGGTTCTTAATCATGACCTGGATGAACTGGATTTCCCAATGCCCCAAAGCCTGCTATAGCATTGCTGTTTTTATGGATGGACGCCCTTCCTGTCTCCAGTTGCTGTCTGGTTTCTCATATATTGTATGTAGCAAAATCCCTTATATCTAGATTATGGAAACAGGCTTTTAATATGTCACAGGAAGACCTGATTCCACCTTTGCAACCAGACATGAGGTTCACTAAAGCTTGAAAGCCATTTGGACAATTTCTGGCACAACCTGGCTCTCCACTGTTGACGTCTGTGTCTCCCTGATGCCACGGTATGTGGGAAGGGAATTGAGATGGAATACTCTGTGCAGTCTGGTTCTTTATAGCCTGTAATGCATGTTGAGGGCACTAGTTCCAATGCGTAGTAAGGTAAGGTCTCAATACCCTATAATAAGACTGTGATAACAAGACCGTGATAAGGATCGTTCTTAGGAAATAGTAAAGCCTATTTAATAGTAAAGCCTAGGTACTATTATCTGTTTGATTTACTCTTTAATTTAAATTTATTTATTGCTCATTTAGATTATATGATTTTTCTTTTTTTCTTCCATGTACCTTATAGAGAGGTACATGTTGTATATTTTGGAAACATTTATAAAGAATAATGGAAAAAAAATTGCCTGGTACAGTTTTCATTAATATTTTTGTGTCAAGAGTAGATGTTCCGGTCTGTCAGTATACTGGAAGGGCATTGGAAATCTCCTCGCCAACAGGTTAAAAATATCTATATCTACTGATCCACAACTGTTTTTGCTTAACGATTTGTCTTCATTGACGGCCCATAAATATCAAAAGATCTTATTGGGCAGAGTACAATTATTGGCCAGACTGCTGATCAGTTGAAATTGGTTTGCACCCCATCCCCCGAAGTTAAATAACTGGATTATTTGGTTGCCAAGATTAAAAACTACGAACGAATCCTGTATAAGCAGAGAGGTGGATTGGAGAAATGGAATAAGATATTGGAGGCTTGGAGGCTTTGAAAGGCTTGGTTGTTGTTGTTTTTTTTTTTTTTTCCCTCTCTTCCCCTACTCCTCTCTCCCCGCACGTCCCTACGGGGGCGTGGGGGGAGGGAGGTCCCAAGACGTACTTGTATAATAATAAAGATGTTCAATAAAAAAATAAAAAAAGAGTAGATGTACAGTATAAGGAATGGAAAATATAAAAGAATGTCTTACACTTTCTTGCTGGATCCACTTCTGGCTTTGACCCAAAAATGTGCATCAATCTACACCTCAAAATGCATCAAAAACCGCATGAGTGTCTCCAGCCTTATCGGAGGCAGGCCTGACTACACAGCCAGGAATTTATTCTACATGATTTTCCATGTTATATAGCAAATAATTCTTAATTCACTGTTTATCAGGATACCACAGTTGAAAAGATAAAAATGTAATAAATTGTGCTTAGTTTTAGGTTTACCGATATCCAAGTGTGTGTAATATAGGGAAATGATGAATGTGAAAGAGTGAAATCTACTGTGAAACTTTAGTGCTTTTCTGCAACATAATATATTAACATTTGAAAATCCATATCCAGCCTTATATAATATTATTATTATTATTATTATGTATTTGGCTTTGCAGATTGAATTAGTTTTTTAACGTCAGGATAGAAGTGTCTATAATAAACGGCAAGCATGGTATCACCATCATAGTAGTGCCTGAAAGTTTCCTTTACCCTGCGTCAAGTTATATTAATAGATCCATTCAAAGTACAGTAGATTGTCCTGTTCAAAATAGCATCATTTTTCCCATGAAGACAGAAAATATCTTGAAATGCTTTCATCAGAGCTATTCTCAATCATTGTGTGAAACAAACTTAAAATAAACTACGATGTTTCTGACAAGGTAAACATTTCCTGTTAGTGCTATGACACTACTAACTGATAAGTAGGAACCTTATTAAGACTTAAAATGTGGGTTTATAAAGGGCAAAGTGATAATCTTGTAGACTGCTGGACAAATGTTGTCCAATATGGAGAGATGAAGCAAGGATGATAATTTCCAAGCCATGCTTTGAGTACCTTGTCTGAGAAAAGCAATACAAATTTTTTTTGATGTTAAAGGGGTTTTCCGGGATTTTAATATTGATGACCTATCCTCAGGCATCCAGCACCCTGGCGATCAGCTGGTTGAAGAGAAGGCTGCACTCTGTGAGTGCTCACCGTCAACATCTTTTGACTGTCTGGTTTAGCTCTGTTATTTATGTCTGAATATTTGTTTATGTCTGCTCTGCTTAGTCAATCCCAAAGATTTGTAATTCAACTTTATACAAGTCTTTGAAAGACTTAAATTAAAATATTGTTTCTGTTCAGGCTGTGCTTCTCCACTCGCCCCCTCCCACTAGAAGGTTCTAGTTCAGTTAGAAACTGTATACAGTCAGGTCCATAAATATTGGGACATCAACACAATTCTAACATTTTTGGCTCTATACACCACTACAATGGATTTGAGATGAAACTAACTAGATGTGCTTTAAATGCACACTGTCAGCTTTAATTTGAGGGTATTTACATCCAAATCAGGTGAACTGTGTAGGAATTACAACAGTTTGCATATGTGCCTTCCACTTGTTAAGGGACCAAAAGTAATGGGACAGAATAATAATCATAAATCAAACTTTCACTTTTTAATACTTGGTTGCAAATTCTTTGCAGTCAATTACAGCCTGAAGTCTGGAACGCATAGGCATCACCAGACGCTGGGTTTTATCCCTGGTGATGCTCTACCAGGCATCTACTGCAACTGTTTTCAGTTCCTGCTTGTTCTTGGGGCATTTTCCCTTCAGTTTTGTCTTCAGCAAGTGAAATGCATGCTCAATCGGATGTAGGTCAGGTGATTGACTTAGCCATTGCACAACATTCCACTTCTTTCCCTTAAAAAAATCTTTGGTTGCTTTTGCAGTATGCTTTGGGTCATTGTTCATCTGCACTGTGAAGCGCCGTCCTATGAGTTCTGAAGCATTTGGATGAATATGAGCAGATAATATTGCCCGAAACACTTCAGAATTCATCCTGCTGCTTTTGTCAGCAGTCACATCATCAATAAATACAAGAGAACCAGTTCCATTGGCAGCCATACATGCCCACGCCATGACACTACCGCCACCATGCTTCACTGATGAGGTGGTATGCTTAGGATCATGAGCAGTTGCTTTCCTTCTCCATACTCTTCTCTTCCCATCACTCTGGTACAAGTTTATCTTGGTCTCATCTGTCCATAGGATGTTGTTCCAGAACTGTGAAGGCTTTTTTAGATGTCGTTTGGCAAACTCTAATCTGGCTTCCTGTCTTTGAGGCTCACCAATGGTTTACATCTTGTGGTGAACCCTGTGTATTCACTCTGGCAAAGTTTTCTCATGATTGTTGACTTTAACACACATACACCTACCTTCTGGAGAGTGTTCTTGATCTGGCCAACTGTTGTGAAGGGTGTTTTCTTCACCAGGAAAATAATTATTCGGTTATCCACCACAGTTGTTTTCCGTGGTCTTCGGGGTCTTTTGGTGTTGCTGAGCTCACCGGTGCGTTCCTTCTTTTTAAAAATGTTCCAAACTGTTGTTTTGGCCACGTCAAATGTTTTTGCTATCTCTCTGATGGGTTTGTATTGTTTTTTTCAGCCTAATGATGGCTTGCTTCACTGATAGTGACAGCTCTTTGGATCTCATCTTGAGAGTTGACAGCAACAGATTCCAAATGCAAATAGTACACTTGAAATGAACTCTGGACCTTTTATCTGCTCATTGTAATTGGGATAATGAGGGAATAACACACACCTGGCCATGGAACAGCTAAGAAGCCAAATGTCCCATTACTTTTGTTCCTTAGCAAGTGGGAGGCACATATGTAAACTGTTGTAATTCCTACACCGTTCACCTGATTTGGATGTAAATACCCTCAAATTAAAGCTGACAGTCTGCAGTTAAAGCACATCTTGTTTTGTTTGTGGTGGTGTATAGAGCCAAAAATGTTACAATTGTGTTGATGTCCCAATATTTATGGACCGGACTGTATAAGGAGAGCAGTTAGACCCCTAGTTGTCTGCAGATAGAGACCAGTGTTTAGTAGAAGAGACTCTTCCAGACTGCATGAGTGACCAGAGTGATGCGATTTCCCTCAGAAGAACAGATCATAGTGCAATACCCAAATCTTTTTTTTTTAAAGTATAATTTATTCTACTCACAATAAAACACTTGAGTAACCCCGATACATCACACAGCATATGTTAATGCTCTTAAGAATGACAGCTCGCTCGTAGGTCTATCAGTTAGTGCCCTATTATCAAAGTGCATATCAGTATTCCACACATATTCTAATGCAAATTCAGGTGGTCGGCAATTTAATAAATTAACCTATATAACTATTAAAAATATACAAGGATATGGAAAGTATGGAATCTCTAAAACTACCTTAAAATAACTAATATACCCTCATTACCCTATTTCATCTATTATCCCCACCCTCAGCCATTCAAGGTGGATGCCTATAAGTTCTATGCTGATACACATATAGGAAACCTAATTTTAATGGTGTCTCATTAATCGATGCTAACAGCTTTCATATCCCATTCGATATTGAGGCCTTTTGGATGTAGTGTGTTTAATTTAAAAATCCACTGTGCTTCCCTCTTATTTATTTGTTTCACCGCATCCCCACCTCTCCAGTTCTTATGTTCATGTTCAACCCCCACAAATCTAAGTCCTGCTGGATTTTTTTGGTGAACTTTTTTGAAATGTGCGGATACACTATGGGTTTCAAGGCCCCTTCTTAAATTCCCAATGTATTCGCTAATTCTAATTTTGAGTTTCCTTAGGGTTGTACCCACATATTGTAACTTGCAGGGACACTCTAGAACATAAATTACCCCTGCAAACTCACAGGAGAGATATCCTCTAACTTTCATATCTTTATGACTGAAGCACGAAGATATTACATTTTGCGTTCTACGTTTCTTATCTGCCATCGATCTATTTTTAAAGCCGGAACATTATATCCATCCAATTTATAGGGACCAGTTCAGGTCTGAAGTCACTTTGTGAGGCTTACATAATAGAAACCACCCCATTCTAGAAACTACACCCCTCAAGGTATTCAAAACTGATTTTACAAATGTTGTTAACCCTTTAGGTGTTCCACAAGAGTTAATGGCAAGTAGAGATAAAATTTCAGAATTTAGATTTTTGGGCAAATTTTAAATTTTAATACATTTTTTCCAGTAACAAAAGGGACCCCATCTAAGAAACTACACCCCTCAAAGTATTCAAAACTGATTTTACAAACTTTGTTAACCCTTTAGGTGTTGCACAAGAGTTATTGGCAAATGGGGATGAAATTTGAGAATTTCAATTTTTTGGCAAATTTTCCATATTAATCCATTTTTTCTGGTAACAAAGCAAGGGTTAACAGCCAAACAAAATGCTATATTTATTTCCCCGATTCTGTAGTTTGCAGAAACACCCCATATGTGGCCGTAAACTACTGTACAGGCACACAGTAGGGCGTAGAGGGAAAGGTGTGCCGTATGGTTTTTGGAAGGCAGATTTTGCTGGACTGGTTTATTTACACCATGCCCCATTTGAAGCCCCCCTGATGCACCCCTAGAGTGGAAACTCCAAAAAAGTGACCCCATCTAAGAAACTACACCCCTCAAGGTATTCAAAACTGATTTTACAAACTTTTTAACCCTTTAGGTGTTGCACAAGAGTAATTGGCAAATGGGGATGAAATTTGAGAATTAAAATTTTTGGGCAAATTTTCCATATTAATCCATTTTTTCCAGTAACAAAGCAAGGGTTAACAGCCAAACTACTGTACAGGCACACAGTAGGGCGTAGAGGGAAAGGTGTGCCGTATGGTTTTTGGAAGGCAGATTTTGCTGGACTGGTTTATTTACACCATGTTCCATTTGAAGCCCCCCTGATGCACCCCTAGATTAGAAACTCCATAAAAGTGACCCCATTTTGGAAACTACGGGATAAGGTGGCAGTTTTGTTGGGACTATTTTTAGGGTACATATGATTTTTGTTTTATCTATATTACATTTTTGTGAGGCAAGGTTACCAGAAATCGAAATTCTGAAATTTCATCTCCATTTGCCAATAACTCTTGTGGAACACCTAAAGAGTTAACGACGTTTGTAAAATCAGTTTTGAATGGCGTTATATGGCTTGAGGACTTGATCAGATAGATCAACTCCTCCCATATACCGATTGTAGTCGACGATACAATCGGGCTTGAGGACCGTTGCTGCGGTACCTCGCACAGGGACAGGGGTGATGCCGTTACCATGAATTGTGGACAGTACAAGGACATCCCTCTTGTCCTTATATCTGACCAGCAACAGGTTTACAGTGGTAAGGGCACGGGTCTCACCCCTGGGGATAGGTACCTGGAGGGGGTGGGCAGGGAGGCCTGGTTGATTTTTCCGCACGGTCCCACAAGCGGACATGGATTTGGCGGCGAGGGACTGGAACAGATGGTAACCCTTATCTAGCAGTGGGTGCATAAGGTCCCACACAAGTTTCCCGCTAACACCCAGAGTGGGGGGACATTCTGGAGGTTCAATATGGAAATCCTGCCCCTCGTACACACGAAACTTGTAAGTGTACCCTGAGCTACTCTCACAAAGTTTGTACAGCTTCACGCCATACCTCGCCTGCTTAGAGGGAACATACTTGTGGAAAAAAAGTCTCCCCTTGAACGCAATGAGAGACTCATCAACCGCCACCTCCCTTCCAGGTACATAGGCCTGTACAAATTTGGCCCCAAAGTGATCGATGACCGGCCTGATTTTTTACAGGCGGTCATAGGCAGGATCACCTTGGGGGGGGCATGCTGCATTATCTGAATAATGCAGGCATTTCCGGATCGCCTCAAACTGGGAGCGTGTCATGGCCGTACTGTAAAGTGGGGTCTGGTAGAGGACGTCCCCACTCCAGTAATGCCTGACACTAGGTTTCTTGACTAGGTCCATGTGCAGCACGAGGCCCCAAAATGTCCTCATCCCGGCTGCACTGACCGGGGTCCAGCCACCGGGCCTACCCAAAAAGGAGCCCCGGTGTTGAGCAACAAACTGGTGGGCATCCAGGCTCCACCATTAGATTTACAAAGTGGTCACTGAAAAAAAGACTAAAATAGTCGTATTTAGTGAAGCACACTGTGGAAATCTGGATTCCTGGTTGGCCTACAAAATCAGGAATCACTCTGGGGTACACCAAACAAGTTCACCGGCAGGGGGCTCCGGTGGATTTAACTGGTGGGCCAGAAAACTAGTACGAGCCCCAGCTCGTAGAGTAGAGTAGAGCTGCTCGTACTAGGGTGGGCCACAGGGTCCCTAGCATGGCGGTCCCCTTGCTCCGCCTGGCGGCGTCTCCGCAGCCTTGGGGGCTCATAATCATCGCTAGATGATGAGGAGGACGCGGATGACAACAGGAAAGTGGGGTCATCCTCGTCCTCACTGGGACTCTCAGACTCGGAGGCAAGCTGGGTGTATGCCTCCTCGGCTGAGAACATCCAGCGGGCCATAGGGGATTGTGTGTGTGTGCGTGCATGTTAAACTTTATTTGGTGTGCGTGTGTGTGGGGGCACGGGTGTTCGCAAACTCACCCTAAACCTAACAGACAAAAAAATAATAATTCTAAATCGCTGATCAACCGTCCGAAGTTGATCAGCGGTGGGGTGTGCGATGCGCCCCAAAAAAAAGTTGTGGGGGGGGGTAGGGGGGCAAGCTGCAGCACCCCTGGGGGGGTCTAGGGTCACACAGCTGACTGTGGACCCCAGACACCCGCGTTTTTCTTTTTTTTTTCACACTAACTTGCCCAAAAATATCCCTGCCTAATCTAACCTGTCCCTAGCCTTTCCCTAATTACCTGGGTGCTGGGGCACAGATGGGGGTGCTGGGGCACAGATGGCGGTGCTGGATGGAGATCCGTGCGGCGATTCACATGCAGCGCTCCTCTCTCCTCGGCTCCCTGGACACAAAAGGAGGAGCGCTGCGATGATTTGAACCTCCCGCCCCTGCAGCCATCACCTCTCAGGATCGCAGGATGGTAAATGGTGGTGTATTATCACACCACCGATCACCATCCTGTTCCGGGTTATTGGGTCCCCATAGACCCGAATAACCCGGAAACGCAGCAAACTGCAGGTCTGAATTGACCTGCGGTTTGCTGCGATCGCAGACATGGGGGATCACAGGACCCCCCGGCGCATTGAGTCGGCGCATTACATGCTATACTCAAGTGTTTTATTGTGAGTACAATAAATTATACTTTAAAAAAAAAAAAATATTCGGGTATTACACTATGATCTGTTCCTTTGAAGGAAATCGCATTGCTGGTGGATATTGAAATCATGTATCAGGGATGCATCTGTGAAGTTGAAATATCTCCGTGAAGACCTTCTGTTTGTGAAATATTCCTCATTCAAGTGTAGCGCGGACCCATATGTACGTACTTTTTGGTGATTTTATTGGAGAAGGGACTTACTCCGACTTGATTGGGACTGCTGCTTATTTCACATTCCTGAGATCACACAGAAATTTTATTTTTTCTCAGCTTAGTGCCTTGCGTGTATTGTTTTGCGCTTGAGTTCCTCCAGTAAATAATCATACTAGTTTACTGCAAACCCTGACTCTCTGGAATTAATTTTTATTGGGGTGTATCATGCTTTACCACCCCACCTCAACAGTGTCTGAGTGGCCCAAAGTAGCATTGGGACCACCCCAAACTTGGTCACTGCACTTTTATTAGAACACCCCTCTAAATCAAGATTAGTAACTTCAAGATCCTGGGCTACAATATAAAATAAATAGGGCCCTCAACTATCATGCATAGTATGGGACATGTGGGAGAGAAGGACCTATTGAGCACTCTCAAATTCCAGGGCCTGGATGTGACCAAAATCTGTACACCTTCTATAGTTGTGCCTCTGCTGGGAAAAAAAGGCAGAGAAATCATCTTATGACCAACCACTCAGATGCTGTGGTTGCTATTAACCTCACAATTGAGAGGTCAAAAGGGTAGATGTGTGTGAGTTGTATAACATAGCTGACACCCATCCTGTGGGGAGTGTGCTCAGTACCTGATCCCACTACATAGACTCCCTTCCAAATTCTTCATGTATGCCAGAAAGGGGTCAATTGATAAGCCTATAAGGCATGAGTTGAATAAATTGTACACACTGCTAAATGACTGTCACTATTTAATGTGTGGTGACTTTGTGGCTGGAATTACCATGTGCCTAATATTCAACAAAACCATCACACTGTTGCTGCTATAGGTTTGCTACATCTCTATTAGTGTAGAGAGAATCAAAGCCAAACAAATTGACTTTGATCTGAATTTCAAGAAAAATTTGATTAGGCCCGAACCCTTTGTGGTAAAGAATCAATTTTTCCTGAAATGGCGGCAAAAAAACCCATAGTCACCTCATTAATTTGCTCACAGAGAAGCCGTTGTGGCCATATTGATTGAGATTTCCGTGGGGTGATGGCGGGTTGGCTGGGAGTGCTGATGTCATCAGTGGTGTGGCTGACTAAGTCTGTGTACAGGGGGCTGTGCTAATTAGTTAGAATGTGGGAAACTCGGCGGTCGTTGCGGAGACACTGCAGCATGTAATCGCTCATGTGTGCCAGGCTGCCCAGAGGCAATGACAAGCTGTCCTCTGTGGGAGGTGTATGGTCTGTGTCCTCTGTATCCCCCCAGCCATGCTCCAGTGATGGCCATGAGCTGGTTTGGGTGCCACCCTGCTGTGAACACGGTTCCTCCTCCTCCATCTCCTCCTCATCCTCCACCTCGTCATCCTCCAGAACTGTGCCCTGGCTGGACAATTCAGTACATGGCGTTTGTGGGTGCAGGAACCCACCCTTGGAGCCATTTGTGAATGACTGGCCGTAAACCCTATGAAATGATCCCTCTTCCTCCTCCTGTGCCAAATCCTCTTCCATCATCGCCAGAAGGGTTTTTTCAAGGAGGCATAGAAGTGGGATAGTAACGCTGAGAACGGTGTCATCTGCACTGGCCATGTTGGTGGAGTACTTGAAACAGCGCAACAAGAAACACAGCTCTCGCATGGAGACCCAGTCATTGGTGGTGAAGTGTTGCTGTTCCTCAGAGCGACTCACCCGTGCGTGCTGCAGCTGAAACTCTACTATTGCCTGCTGCTGCTCGCACAGTCTGGCCAACATGAGCAAGGTAGAGTTCCACCTTGTGGGCACGTCGCATATGAGGCGGTGAGCGGGAAGGCCGAAGTTACTCTGCAGCGCTGACAGGCGAGCAGCAGCAGGGTGAGAACGCCGAAAGCGCGCACAGACAGCCCGCACTTTATGCAGCAGCACTGAGCTAATTTTTAAGGAACCTCTGCACCACCAAATTCAGCACATGCGCCAGGCAAGGGATGTGCGACAAAGCGGCTAGTCCTAGAGCTGCTACAAGATTTCGCCCATTATCGCACACCACCAGGCCGGGCTTGAGACTCACCGGCACCAACCACTCATCGGTCTGTTGTTCAAGGCCCGTCCACATCTCCTGCACGGTGTGGGATTTGTCCCCCAAACAGATACGTTTTAAAACTGCCTGCTGTCGTTTACCACTGGCTTTGCTAAAGTTGGTGGTGAAGGTCTTACGCTGACCGGATGAGAAGCCTGTAGAGGATGAGGAAACGGAGTAGGAGGAGGAAGCAACAGGAGGCAAACTGAAGTGCCTGCAATTCTCGGTGGTGGAAGGACATGCGCCAAACTGCTATCCGCCTCAGGCCCAGGCGCCACTGCATTTACCCAGTGTGCTGTGAGGAAGATATAACGTCCCTGACCGTGCTTACTGGTCCACGTATCCGTAGTTAGGTGGACCTTGTCACACAGATGGCGTTGCGCAGTGCACACCAGATTTTGTCCCCCATTTGGTTGTGCAGGGAAGGGATGGCTCGCCTGGAAAAGTAATGACAGCTGGGCACGACATACTGTGGGACAGCCACCGCCATGAGGTTTTTAAAGCTCTCCGTCTCCACCAGACGGAATTACAGCATTTCAAAGGCCAGGAATTTTGAAATGCTGGCATTTAGGGCCAGGGATGCCCTCTTCCGCTCCAGTGTTTAGGAGATGGAGAGCTGAACGCTTCCGTGGGACATTGTGGAGATGCTTGGTGACCCAGGTGGTGGTGCTGCTGACAGATCCTCTGTTTGCGGGGTGGCAGGTGCCACTGTCACTCCAGAGGTGGGTGACGAGGCCGAGACTGCAGCAGAAGAGGAAGCAGGAGGACCCAGAGACCTTTCTTGGTTTTTGAGGCGTCTACTTCACTGCAGCTCGTGCTTTGCACTTAGATATCATGCAGGTTGTGCTCAAGCTCAGGTCAAAGCGGGGTACTTCAACAGGGGTTGACGCTGTTTTTAGACTTGAATTTTGGCTGTCATCTGACTCCGCATGCTGCATGAAGTAATCTGAAGTGCGTTGCAAGTTATCGTTAAGATCAGTTTTAGGCCCAACTATGCTGCTGGGTCTATTACTTGCGAAGTTCGCTGCTTCTTCTAATTCCTCTGCCTCTGCTACAGCAGCTGCAGCTTCCTTTTCCACAATTAGTTTTTCCAGAGCTGCTTGTTGTTCAGCCAGAGCTGCTTGCATGTTTTCTTCCATGCGTGCTTGTTGTTCAGCCAGAGCTGCTTGCAGGCATGCTTTCTCCACCTTTAACTGTCTTTCTTGCTCTGCAAATGTCCCCTTTAACTGTCTTTCTTGCTCAGCAAGTGTCGCCTTTAACCGTCTTTCTTGTTCGGCAAATGTCGTACGGGATTTGGCGGCTTCAGCTTTTGCGCTGGCAATGGCAACCATGGAGCTGCTCACTGATCTCTTTGAACTTCTGGAGCTAGCCGAGATGCGAGACCTCGTCTCGCATAGTTCGGATCCTCTTGAAGACATAATGACAATGCAAACAGATTTGCACACTTGCAACTGTTGTGGATGATGATGCTGCACTTTGCAGGGTTCAGTACCATGCGGTCCAGCCTGTTAGAGATTGTTGACTCGCAGGGTTTGGGGAATCACAGTTTCTAGTATCTAGCTTGTAAGAAGCCGTTGTTTTCTCTGCGGCCAGGGAGTCGCAGTTCCTCGAATGTAGTTCGGAAGCAGCCACTGTTTTACTGTTCTCTCCTCCTTATGTGTGAAGATACATAGCTTGACAGACAATGAATTGACAATAGAGTAACGTCCAACTTTATCTTTATTGCAAGGATGTAAATCAGTGTGGTAAAACTGGGGAACAGAAAAAATTATGCGCTTACTAATGGGGTTTGACATATAGTAATGCATGTACAAACACAGATGCATATCTAACCAGAGCATGTTTCCTATCTGCATAACAAGCATGGTCCCTAGCTGCTAACTATAAGCTGCTATAAAGGAAAGGAAAGAGATATGCAAAATACATAAGAAAACAGATGTAAAACAGGCTGTAATGTGGCTATGTGACATACCAGAGATGCTACTGTGAGCTAAGATGTGGAGGATGTCTCAAGAGGCTTCCAAGCCATGTGCTATCCTCAGGCAGTGATGACTGTGAATGAAGAAAATGGCTACTATGTGCAGGGATGATGATGTCACTAAGATAAGGAAGCTGAAGTAGACCAAACTTGTAGTATGAATAGCTGCAATTGTATATAAAATGGCCACTAGATGGTGCTGTTACACAATGAACAGAGAATTATGCAGAAAACATATTAACTATGTATGAAAGTTATGCATAAATTAACAATAAACTTCCTAAAGGCATGAAAACAGCAGTATCTAACGAGTGTATCTCACACTGACAAATGCAGCAAAGACTGCAATTTTTGTTTTTTTGCGCAAAATGGGTGTTTTTTTAAACCCAGAATACTATTGCAGTATTTCTAGATTGTATCTCACACTGACAGATGCAGCAAAGGCTGCAAATTTAGTTTTTTGCACAAAATGGGTGTTTTTTAAATAACAGAATAGAACAGCAGTATCTAACGTGTGTATCTCACACTGACAGATGCAGGAAAGGCTGCAAAATTAAGTATTTTGACCAAAATGGGTGTTTTTTTAATAACAGAATATAAAAGCAGTATCAAACGCGTGTATCTCACACTGACAGATGCAGCAAAGGCTGCAAATTTAGCAGTTGGCCCAAAATGTTTTTTACTTTTTATAACAGACTAGAACAGCAGTATCTAACGCTTGTATCTCACATTGACAGATGCAGCAAAGGCTGCAAATTTAGTTTTTTGCACAAAATGGGTGTTTTTTTTAATCCCAGAATATTATTGCAGTATTTCTAGCTTGTATCTCACACTGACAGATGCAGCCAAGGCCACAAATTTAGTATTTGGCCCAAAATGGATGTTATTGTAATAACAGAATAGAACAGCAGTATCTAACGCGTGTATCTCACACTGACAGATGCAGCAAAGGCTGCAAATTTCGTTTTTTGCCCAAAATGGGTGTTTTTTTTTAAAAACAGAATACTATTGCAGTATTTCTAGCTTGTATCTCACATTGATAGATGCAGCAAAGGCTGCAAGTTAAGTATTTTGCCCAAAATGGGTATTTTTTTTAATAACAGAATAGAACAGCAGTATCTAACGCGTGTATCTCACACTGACAGATGCAGCAAAGGCCGTAAATTTAGTATTTTGCCCAAAACTGGTGTTTTTTTAAACCCAGAATATTATTGCGGTATTTCAAGCTTGTATCTCACACTGACAGATGCAGCCAAGGCCGCAAATTTAGTATTTGGCCCAAAATGGGTGTTTTTTTTAAACCCAGAATATTATTGCAGTATTTCTAGCTTGTTTGTCACACTAACAAATGCAGCATAGGCCCCAGATGTAGGGTATTGCCAAAAATGGGTGTTTTTTAAAACCAGAAAATTATTGCAGTATTTCAAGCTTGGATTTCACACTGACAAATGCTGCAAAGGCACCAGATGTAGGATATTGCCAAAAATGGTAGTTTTTTTAAACCCAGATTATTATTGCAGTATTTCAAACTTGTTTTTCACACTAAAAAATGCAGCATAGGCCCCAGATGTAGGGTATTGCAAAAAATGGGTGATTTTTTAAACCCAGAAAATTATTGAAGTATTGCAAGCTTGTATTTCACCCTGACAAATGCTGCAAAGCCACCAGATGTAGGATATTGCAAAAATGGGTGTTTTTTTAAACCCAGATTATTATTGCAGTATTTCAAGCTTGGATTTGAATGTCACAAATGCACGTATGCTGTGCTGGTGCACTGAGCTTGCATAAAATATCCGCCTCCGCCCACCTAACTAAAAAACAGATAAAAGTAATTTTTCTGTGTCACTGGGCTCAGGCCAGGGTAAAAAGATTGTGCACTGCACCCACAAAACCAAATCTATGTAGATCGCTGAGTTAACAAACACTTCTAATTAAAGATTCTTTCCTATTCTCTCCCTCACAGCAGCAGCATCCTATCCCTACACTAATCAGAGCAGAGTGATGTGCAGCGCTACGTGACTCCAGCTTATATAGAGGCTGGGTCACATGCTGCACTGGCCAATCACAGCCATGCCATTAGTAGGAATGGCTGTGATGGCTTCTAATGGCACACAAGTTAAATGCTTGTTGATTGGCTGCTCTGCAGCCTTTCAAAAAGCGCCATTAACTCGCCGAACACCAAACCTGAACCCAAACTTTTACTGAAAAGTTCGGGTTCGGGTCCGGGGTCCAAAAATCCTAAAGTTCGGTACGAACCCGAACTTTACAGTTCGGGTTCGCTCAACCCTAGTCATAAAAAATTAAATTAGGAAAATTAAGAAAACAAATCAGAAAAGGTCAAATTAGTTCCAATGTCTGAAAAAAATAATTAGCTCCACAACCCATCACCAAAGGATCCCTCCCTTCCTGGAAAGTCCTTAAACAAAACAGAAAATGAGAATAAATTGACTTCCTAAAAAGACCCCCTCACCCACCCTTTGTGGTATTAAATGAAATTAAGAATTAGCAACCGTATGGTATGTCTCAAATGAGGGGTAATTGCAGAGGCCTGGTTGTGATGGACAAATGGGGCAGTAAATTCGGGTGTCCCTCCTCCTTCCGTGTTTGCTATACACCCGGCATTGTTTCTGTGGATATGTCTTGCTGGTAGTGGCAGGGACAGGGTGAGGAAAGTGGCGTTCTGAAAGTCTTCGAACATCCTCAGAATCAAAGGCTTGCCCAGGTGCGGGGGACTCAAACAGGAGACTCTCAACCACTTTCTCCTGGAACTCAAGGAAGTTGAGGGTTCCTTGGGCCTTTTTAAATAAAACAAAACTTTTATAGGTAGCAATCTGAATGAGGTAGAATGCTACCTTTTTATACCAGGCCCTGTTTTTTCGCTTCACCAGGTAGGGTTGAAGCACCTGGTCCGAGAGGTTTACACCTCCCATAAATTTATTGTAGTCTGTCACACAGACCGGTTTGTGCTTGTCAGCAGTAGCCCCCCTCTCCCTAACTTCTACTGTGGTGTCTGCATGCACGGTGGTCCTATAGTATGTCCTATAGTATGTCCTATTCTATATAGTATGTCCTATAGCAGTGATGGCAAACCTATGGCACGGGTGCCAGAGGCGGCACTCAGAGCCCTCTCTGTGGGCACCCGCACCCTGGAGAAAGTCTATGGTGTACCAATATGCCTTTGACTTTTCCTGTCATTCATCAGTGCAGGACATGCTATGAACAGCACAGGCAGCACATTGAATGTAGGCAGGTTATTATAGCTAAATGATAAAGTACATGGAAGATATAGGAAATTGGTGTTCAGGTTAAATTGCTGTGTTGGCACTTTGCGATAAATAAGTGGGTTTTGGGTTGCAGTTTGGGCACTCTGTCTCTAAGAGGTTCACCATCACTGTCCTATAGTATGTCCCTGCAAAAAAAATATAGTATGTCCTATTTCTACAATGGGCCGCCCGTTCCGTTCCGCAAATTGCAGAAGGCACACAGGCGGCTTCAATTTTTGCGGACCTCAAAAAACGGAACGGTTGTGTGCATGAGGCCTGAATCGCACAAATCGCACACCCAGGACAGAAGTCTGATCTCTCTCTCTCCTCACAGAAAAACTGCACTGAGGGGAGAGAGAAGCACAGCCCATGTCCTGGCTGTGTTAGTAAATATAATGGATGTGATCTCCATGATAGGTTTATCATGGAGACCACATGATCAGGGACCATTATTATTGGTCCCTGATGGTTAATGTGCTTAAGGCAGATCAGCACAGTAACCAGTGTGCATGTCTGCGTCATTTTTTGTTTTTGTTTTTTTTTTACTGGGGGAAGGGGGGGCTCCTGCCCTTTATTAAAATGTAATGGGGCAATATTGCCCCGATCGTGGTGCTACAGGGCCCTATCGGGGCATAATTATTACTCTTTCTCCTCTCCTGAGGAGAGAAAACCTGGTGCAGGGGCGGTGGCGGCCGGCTTACAGTGTGCGCATGCGCCGGGCCGCTGCTGCCATCTTTCTTGAGGGCAGGGGGGGTGTGGATCGGGACCCAGCTTTCCCTTATGGGGAAGCTGGGGGACCCGATCACTGCTTTCTCCCTCCTCTCTTACATAAGAGGAGAGAGAAAGTTTACTGCTGGCAGCAGTAATCGCTGTGTTACAGTGTATTGCAGCGATCACGTGATCAGAGACCGCTTGTCACAGTCCATGACCACTGCCCTGAGCCCTAAGCTACCTCCAGTAGCTGCAGGCACGGAGCTACAGCTAACTTAGGCTGACATGCTGCTGTAAAAAGGTGGCGCTCCAGCCCAAGGCCCCTTAGTAACCGCCATAAAAACACGTATGGGTGGTCACTAAGGGGTTAAGGTGGTCGTCCCTAGGTAAATGTTGGGCTTAGCGCAACTTATGCGTTGACAGCACAGGCTGCAGATGGCAACACTATAATCAGCAGCTGACACATGTAAAAAAAACCACACTGCCGAGCCATGTGCCGATGTCCTGGGAGCGCAAGATGTGACCGTGCATGGTGGAGGGCTCACTCCAGATACATTTTCAGTCTGCTTTTTGCCTCCTGTGCAATGCAAGTTCTGCCTGCTTCTCCTCCTTCTCCTTCTTATCTGCTGCTCCATCTCTCCCTCTGAACTCACCTCCTCTTCCTCTCTTTTGGGCACCCACGTGACGTCCATCGACACGTCATCATCGTCACCTTCACCCCCATTGACATTATAGATCTGGGAGTAGGCAGCAACAGCGGAGACCACCCTCCTTGGGCTGATCTGGGTACTGTTGTCAGAACGCTGGGTGGTGGCCATTGCTATCTCCTCTTCCTCATCTGATGCCAAAAATGGCTGCGCATCGGTAAGGTCTGGCAATGGATGGGAAAATAATTCCTCTGACTCGAGTGGAGGGGCTATAGTAGTGGTGTCTTTGGGGGTGCACACAGCAGAAAGTGAGGAGGGTGCAGATACAGAGGATGAGGAGGGTTCAGAAGCGGAAGGCTGAGTGAGCCACTCAACAAACTCTGGTGTGTCCTTTGACATAATCTCACGCGCCTTCTCTAACTTCCAACTTAGGCTCTGGCCTGGTGCACCTGTCCGATCCCTACCACCCCTGCGGAACGGCCTGCCTCTTTCTCTGCCTGTCATTTTCAAAATGACCATGTGCCAAAGTCCCTATAGAAGAGCAGTATTTGTGGAAGCAGGTATATCGCAGGACTCAATCAGTATTTTGTGGAAGCAGGTATATAGAACACCTGAATTAATATTTGGCGGACGCGGGTATATCGCGCCTCTCAATCAGTATTTTGTGGAAGCAGGTATATCAAACCCCTCAATCAGTATTTTGTGGAAGCAGGTATATCGCACCCCTCAATCAGTATTTTGTGGAAGCCGGTGTATCGCAGGCCTCAATCAATATTTAGTGGAAGCAGGTATATCGCACCCCTCAATCAGTATTTTGTGAAATCATGTATATAGAACCCCTTAATCAGTATTTTGTAGAAGCAGGTATATCGCACCCCTCAATCAGTATTTTGTGAAAGCCGGTGTATCGCAGGCCTCAATCAATATTTGGTGAAAGCAGGTATATCACACCCCTCACTCAGTATTTTGTGGAAGCCGGTATATCGAACCCCTCAATCAGTATTTTGTGGAAGCAGGTACATAGAACCCCTTAATCAGAATTTTGTAGAAGCAGGTATATCGCACCCCTCAATCAGTATTTTGTGAAACAGGTATATAGAACACCTGAATAAATATTTGGTGGAAGCAGGTATATCGCACCCCTCAATATGTATTTTGTGGAAGCTGGTATATCAAACCCCTTAATCAGTATTTTGTGGAAGCAGGTATATAGAACCCCTTAATCAGTATTTTGTGTAAACAGGTATATCACACCCCTCAATCAGTATTTTGTTGAAGCCGCTGTATCTCAGACCTCAATTAATATTTGGTGGAAGCAGGTGTATCGCACCCCTCAATCAGTATTTTGTGGAAGCTGGTTTTTATCGCAGGCCTCAATCAATATTTGGTGGAAGAAGGTATATAGAACCCCTTAATCAGTATTTTGTAGAAGCAGGTATATCGAACCCCTCAATCAGTATTTTGTGGAAACAGGTATATAGAACCCCTGAATTAATATTTGGTCGAAGCAGGTATATCGCACCCCTCATTCAGTATTTTGTGGAAGCCGGTATATCGAACCCTTAAATCAGTATTTTGTGAAAGCAGGTATATAGAACCCCTCAATCAGTATTATGTAGAAGCAGGTCTATAGAACCACTGAATCAATATTTGGTGGAAGCAGGTATATCGCACCCCTCATTCAGTATTTTGTGGAAGCTGGTATATTGAACCCATAAATCAGTATTTTGTGGAAGCAGGTATATAGCACCCCTCAATTAGTATTTTGTGGAAGCAGGTATATAGAACCCCTTAATTAGTATTTTGTGTAAACAGGTATATCGCACCTCTAAATCAGTATTTTGTGGAAACAGGTATATAGAACCCCTGAATGAATATTTGGTGGAAGAAGGTATATCGCACCCCTCAATCAGTATTTTGTGGAGGCAGGTGTATTGCAGACCTCAATCAATATTTGGTGGAAGCACTTTGTACAAAGCGCTTTGTACAAAGGGAAATAAAGGGGTAGAGGATAATAGCAGATAGGATGTCTAGAAGTTATAGACAAGACGTAGACAGGGAAGGATATAGGGGAAGAATAGAATATATGAATGTAAGACTGTGAACCGGGGAGGGACCCCCAGGATACACCGAAGTCATGGAATAAGGAAAGCGACACGGACACCAGCTCCTGATGTGTACAGAACACAAAAATAACACATCCTAGATCTGAATTAATTAAATATTCTTCTGAAATACTTTGTTCTTTACATAGTTGAATGTGCTGACAACAAAATCACACAAAAATAAAAAAATGGAAATCAAATTTTTCAACCCATGGAGGTCTGGATTTGGAGTCACACTCAAAATTTAAGTGGAAAAACACACTACAGGCTGATCCAACTTTGATGTAATGTCCTTAAAACAAGTCAAAATGAGGCTCAGTAGTGTGTGTGGCCTCCACGTGCCTGTATGACCTCCCTACAACGCCTGTGCATGCTCCTGATGAGGTGGCGGACGGTCTCCTGGGGGGTCTCCTCCCTGACCTGGACTAAAGCATCTGCCAACTCCTGGACAGTCTGTGGTGCAATGTGACATTGGTGGATAGAGCGAGACGTGATGTCCCAGATGTGCTCAATTGGATTCAGGTCTGGGGAACGGGCGGGCCAGTCCATAGCATCAATGCCTTCATCTTGCAGGAACTGCTGACACACTCCAGCCACATGAGGTCTAGCATTGTCTTGCATTAGGAGGAACCCAGGGCCAACCGCACCAGCATATGGTCTTACAAGGGGTCTGAGGATCTCATCTCGGTACCTAATGGCAGTCAGGCTACCTCTGGTGAGCACATGGAGGGCTGTGCGGCCCTCCAAAGAAATGCCACCCCACACCATTACTGAACCAATGCCAAACCGGTCATGCTGGAGGATGTTGCAGGCAGCAGAACATTCTCCACGGCGTCTCAAGACTCTGTCACGTCTGTCACATGTGCTCAGTGTGAACCTGCTTTCATCTGTGAAGAGCACAGGGCGCCAGTGGCGAATTTGCCAATCTTGGTGTTCTCTGGCAAATGCCAAATGGCCTGCACGGTGTTGGGCTGTAAGCACAATCCCTACCTGTGGACGTCGGGCCCTCATATCACCCTCATGGAGTCTGTTTCTGACCGTTTGAGCAGACACATGCACATTTGTGGCCTGCTGGAGGTCATTTTGCAGGGCTCTGGCAGTGCTCCTCCTGTTCCTCCTTGCACAAAGGCGGAGGTAGCGGTCCTGCTGCTGGGTTGTTGCTCTCCTACGGCCTCCTCCACGTCTCCTGATGTACTGGCCTGTCTCCTGGTAGCGCCTCCATGCTCTGGACACTACGCTGACAGACACAGCAAACCTTCTTGCCACAGCTCGCATTGATGTGCCATCCTGGATAAGCTGCACTACCTGAGCCACTTGTGTGGGTTGTAGACTCCGTCTCATGCTACCACTAGAGTGAAAGCACCGCCAGCTTTCAAAAGTGACCAAACATCAGCCAGGAAGCATAGGAACTGAGAAGTGGTCTGTGGTCACCACCTGCAGAACCACTCCTTTATTGGGGGTGTCTTGCTAATTGCCTATAATTTCCACCTGTTGTCTATCCCATTTGCACAACAGCATGCGAAATTGATTGTCACTCAGTGTTGCTTCCTAAGTGGACAGTTTGATTTCACAGAAGTGTGATTGACTTGGAGTTACATTGTGTTGTTTAAGTGTTCCCTTTATTTTTTTGAGCAGTGTGTATATATATATATATATATACAGTACAGACCAAAAGTTTGGACACACCTTCTCATTCAAAGAGTTTTCTTTATTTTCATGACTATGAAGGCGTCATATTCTAGGTTCTTCAAAGTAGCCACCTTTTGCTTTGTGATACTGCTTTGCACACTCTTGGCATTCTCTTGATGAGCTTAAGAGGTAGTTTCCCTGAAATGGTCTTCCAACAGTCTTGAAGGAGTTCCCAGACGATGCTTAGCACTTGGGTTGGCCCTTTTGCCTTCACTCTGCGGTCCAGCTTCACCCCAAAACCATCTCGATTGGGTTCAGGTCCGGTGACTGTGGAGGCCAGGTCATCTGGCGCAGCACCCACATCACTCTCCTTCATGGTCAAATAGCCCTTACTTTCAAAGTTTTCCCCAATTTTTCGGCTGACTGACTGACCTTCATTTTTTTAAAGTAATGATGGCCACTCGTTTTTCTTACTTAGCTGCTTTTTTTCTTGCCTTAATACAAATTCTAACAGTCTATTCAGTAGACTATCAGCTGTGTATCCACCTGATTCTCCTCAACGCAACTGATGGTCCCAACCCCATTTATAAGGCAAGAAATCCACTTATTAAACCTGACAGGGGCACACCTGTGAAGTGAAAACTATTTCAGGGGGACTACCTCTTGAAGCTCATCATGAGAATGCCAAGAGTGTGCAAAGCAGTAATCAAAGCAAAAGGTGGCTACTTTGAAGAACCTAGAATAGTGACATATTTTCAGTTGTTTCACACTTAGTTTGTTATGTATATAATTCCACATGTGTTTAATTCATAGTTTTGATGCCTTCAGTGTGAATCTACAATTTTCATAGTCATGAAAATAAAGAAAACTCTTTGAATGAGAAGGTGTGTCCAAACTTTTGGTCTGCACTGTATATATATATATATATATATATATATATATATATATATATATATATCACATATATATCAAATACAATGAAAACAACATGTCACATTTCTCTTGCCCCCAAATGACACTGTTCATGTGCCCTGAGTACTCCCAGCCTGGACGCTGGAGTGGCCTTGTAGTGTAGCAACAATGGAGTGTCCAGAATACCCTATACCCCAGGCTCAGAGTCACGGTACTAGCCCAAATGAAAAACCGTACCCAAAGCGGCGTACACAGCAGAGCCCGCAAGTCGATACTGTGCCGCAGATAATGGACCGAGACCGCTGGTGCACACGGCAGAGGCCTACAAGTTAATAACCGTGCCGCTAAGTCACTGACCTGGGTATGTCCTATGTTTACTGGTTGCTCCAGACAGACAGGCAAGTCCCTGCACAACATGTGACCCTGCAGAACCTGTACTCGACCCTCTGTCCAATCAGCTTCCTGACGCCGATACTCATTCCTGCGAACAGAATCCGGATCCACACGGTTCTCTCATGCAGCTCACAAAATGGCGTACTAATTCTTCTCCAAGCTGAGCAACTCCACCTCTCCTGGTAGCTCCAACAGTCCCATGGCTCTTCCAGCCTTCCAGGACCCAGACCTCTCTCTCTCTGGGAACCCTTCTGGATTGATGACCCTGGCCTGGTCCTTATCCGATGGGGACTTACACCAACTCGCAGGTCCTTCCATCCACCATGAGGCCTCACAGGGTCTGTAACCACATTCCACGGCCCAACTGACCTTCTGGGAACCGATCCTTTCTCTCTTGGCAACATCTGCATTGCTGTCAGGCATCAGTCACTTCTGACAGTCACTTTGACCTCTCCAAGTCCAAACGGACCTGAGGATAGCACTGGATCCTGTATTCAGCCTTTGCACAAACATGTCTCCTCATGTCACCATTTCCTGCTCAGTCTGGCACACAGCAGCATGAGTCATCATCTGTTTTGCATATCTAGATCCGGCAGTAACTTCGCTGTGTGGGGAAACAGCAGCCTATTGTGGCAGAAAAACGGAATGACTCAAGAATCAGTGGCTGTTTCTCCATCTTACATGAACATAGGACATACGGACATAAAACATAAAGCCTGTAATATATGACATAAAACATGTAACATACCATTATAGAAAAAGGATACTATGGATGGCCCCAGGTTGTGAAGGGCAGTATTATTAGGGAGAGGAATTACCAGTAGAAAGAGGGAGGTGCTTATGCCGCTCTACAGAGCACTAGTGAAACCTCATTTGGAGTATTGTGCTCAGTACTGGAGACCATATCTCCAGAAGGATATTGATACTTTGGAGAGAGTTCAGAGAAGAGCTACTAAACTGGTACATGGATTGCAGGATAAAACTTACCAGGAAAGATTAAAGGACCTTAACATGTATAGCTTGGAAGAAAGACGAGACAGAGGGGATATGATAGAAACTTTTAATACATAAAGGGAATCAACAAGGTAAAAGAGGAGAGAATATTTAAAAGAAGAAAAACTGCTACAAGAGGACATAGTTTTAAATTAGAGGGGCAAAGGTTTAAAAGTAATATCAGGAAGTATTACTTTACTGAGAGAGTAGTGGATGCATGAAATAGCCTTCCTGCAGAAGTGGTAGCTGCAAATACAGTGAAGGAGTTTAAGCATGCATGGGATAGGCATAAGGCCATCCTTCATATAAGATAGGGCCAGGGGTCATTCATTGGATTCAGTATATTGGGCAGACTAGATGGGCCAAATGGTTCTTATCTACCGACACATTCTATGTTTCTATTAATTCATCTAGAAAAGAATGACATGATAAATAAGACGGTGGTGGAAATTACGTCTCCACATGCTTACACATACATAGATATAAAGTATAGAAGTACACAAATCCCAAACGGACCTATCATGTATAGATTATCATAAGAGGGTCTATGGATATGGTGAAAGGCAGGGACAGGAATGTTGTACGTTAGAGAAAGGGAGGGCATATTTAAATACCGGAAAATGGATAGTATTTCTTAATTCATTATATTGTTCCTCAGTTCATTATATTGTGTGTAATTGATGACTTAGATGAGGCTGTGAATTTCATATTCCCTATTTAGTCCCTTGGGTTCCAGACTATCAAGAGTGTGAATCCAGTACGCTTCCCTAGTTTTTAACAGTTTAATTCTATCGCCACCCCTCCTACTCGGTGTCACCTGTTCAATTACTTGATATTTTAGTTGTGATAGATTATGACCTGCTGACTCGAAGAGTGCTGGTACTGGAAGTAGTAGGTTTTTCCGTCTGATGTTCGATTTGTGTTGGCATACACAATCACGTATCTTTTGAGTTGTCTCTCCTACGTATACCTTACCACAGGGACATTTTAATAGATATACCACGAAATTGGTTTCACACGTAAAAAAGCTGCGAATCGGGAAACTTTTACCTGACTGGGGATGATAGAATTGGGGTCCCATCAATACATTCGAGCACTGAAGGCAATGTATACAGGGAAATGTTCCTGTCTTTTGTTTCTGCATAAAGGTCTGTCTCAGGGTGGTCTTAGAGGGGCCTATGTCAGCCTTCACAATTAGGTCCCATAGATTCTTAGGACGACGTGTGCAAGATAGTATAGGATTTTTAAACTCGGCATTGTCTGGATGGACCTTTTGAAGAAGGGGCCAATGGTTCCTAATACTATTGATTATCTTATTGGCACTTGGGTGGAAGGTATGAACAAAGGGTATCCTATTAGTTACTCCTGTCTGTTCGTCTGATCTAGATTTAACTGTTTCATGGAGAAGGTGCTGTGGATAGCCTCACTCTAGGATTCTCTGTTTCATTTCTGTTATTCTGGTTTGTTGAAGAGGGGCTGTTTTGACTATGCGGCGTATACGTTCAAATTGAGAATGCGGAAGTGACTTCTTCGTGTTTGAGGAATGAAAACTAGAGAAGTGCAACAGGCTATTACGATCCGTTGATTTTCTGTACAAATCTGTAGTAAGGGAACCGGTAGATAGTTTAGTGACCATAGTATCTAGGAAATTGATTGATCCCTTTGTACAAAGCGCTAGGACCGGGTGCGCTCTAGATATCACTTACAACTATAGCGAGGCTCAAAGCGAGGTTTGACACGCATCGACGTACCCTGTACCGGATATCACTTCCAACTCAAGCGAGGCTTGACATGCAGCGGCGTACACTGCGCATGCGCAACACCCCCTAACACCGGACTTGTTCCCTTAAATAAGGGCGCGCGTCCTCCTCCATACAGGCGCTTTCCAGATAGTGCGAATGCACTTTTATCCTGACACCCGCATCCTGGACATCCACTCTAACAAGCGGCACAAGGTAGGATATACTTCCACCCTACAGAAATAATGATTGATACCTGCTCATGGATAAGTCCAGGGGACTGGAGATCTTTATTAGGTCTTCCCTGTACACCAGCTGTATATAATTAGAACGTCATAGCTTCAGAATTGTCAGCCAGTTTGAATTATGTCAGGCATCCACATAATTGCTTATTTTATTTTTTTGCCATCTACAGTAATATGAAAATTATTTTACAATTTTCATGTCAGTAAATACTTTCCTTTTGGAAGTCAATCCCGCAAAGTTGCCTCTTCATTTCATTCTTCATTGCAGCAGTGCCCTACACCAGCCAGGACCATCTTTTTATTTTCACATTTCCAGTTTTTACCCTTTTATCTGGTTCTAGAGATCGAGGAGTGCCAATTGTGCAGTAGCTACTGTTTCATAGAGTTGTGCTAATTTATTGCACAACTCCAACTGGTTAATTGTTCTGTATCACATTATATCTATTTTATTGATTATTGGCAGCACATCTGTGATTACACGTGATGATGTGCTACTGATTATTGATTATATTTATACTACATAAAAGAGGCAGTCACTTGACAAATCAGCTTATAATAGAGAATTTTATCTCATCTTCGCTTATCAGGCTCTTTTACTCCTCCTCACTGTTAAACAAACAAGGTTGACCATCAGCTCACTAAAGTATCAGATTACATGTTGCCCATAGATGTCTGTGGAGAGGGGAGGATGAGTGAACTGACAGTCAGTCTTGATCACATAAGATGGAGAATTACATTTTTTATTTTTTTTGAAGAGGGGAGAGAAAGAGGCATTTAAAAAAAAAAATTAGATATATTACAAAGTTTCTTATATTAACCTGTACTATTGATTTATGATCAACTTAGCGCCTGAATAATCCTCTGGCACTTGTTGTCCTTAAAACTCCATATTTCCTTTATTCAAAATACATTAAAAACATCTAACAAAAATATGTATGTGATGAGGAAGGATGTTTCTTTACATCCAAAATGTGTAATATTTCTATTTACTGCTATTTTTGGGATGTTTTAATGCATTTTGATTAAAGTATATATGGAGATTTAAAGACAATGAATACCAGAGGATTATTCCACAGCTAAGTTGATGATTGTGGACTGAACACAGTATTCTCTGGTTTCCTCACAATCACCATGAGCACTCAAATATGTGTGGTATCGCATTACGGGGTGTGCGATCACACATTTTTTTTCTTTCTTTATTCATGTTTCGACTATTGATTTATGCAAAGTTGTGACCTGCCCCCTGGCATCACATCAATTGGTCATCAGCAGGTCACCACTGCAGCCACTCATTGGCAAAACGGATGTTGACAGTAGGGGACCCTAGGTCTGCATCGATGGAGCAAAATAGTTGCAGGGAACAGATAAGTATGCTTGCCTCTGCAGGTCTGGCCATGAGGAGGGTCTGCTGAAATACCCCCAGAAGATGAACAACCCCTTTAAGCAATTGCATCCAAGTGAATAGAGTTGAGCTGCAATACCAGGTTCAGCCCATTGGCAATAGTGCTGCTGTTTCTTGAAAAAAAAAGGTTACCAATAGCAACCTCAAAACATAGCAATAAATTAAAGGGGGTCTAGCCTAACTGCACTATCAACCTATCAAACATGCCATTAACCCCAAGAAAAGAAAAGAACTCAATATATAAAAATATGAATGTTTATTAAATATTACATTCAAATAACATCAAATAGCAGGGGCAAGATGGAACTTAGCCCCATAATAATGCTGCAGCATAATAACACAAGGTAAACAACCTAGACCAATATATGTAATTATGCCTGTTAGAACATGCCAAGCCAATATCCAATAAATTATAAAGGTCATATAATAAAATAGCAAAACAATTGTTTTTATATTAATAAATGATGGTGGCGAAATGCGAATCAAGAGTTTTGCCTGACACACGGTAGACTGAACCATTGCCATTTCGTATGCCTTCTTTAGCCTTTACCGCTTGCTCTTGCAGCCGCACTTTATTTATTCATGTGCAGTACCTTTAGGGATGGCTGATAACTCAGCCTAGCCTATACTTTATTGTTATATTATTTTGCATTAGCTATACGGATGATTGTTATTGGCCCTTAATTTGCCTGTATTGCCTGGATGTTGGATTTTATTAATGACAGTGACAGTGGTCATCACTATTACTTATAGTTTAGAGACCACAGTTTATTTAGTTAGGTTATTGTAAATTATATTGACCACATCCATATAATAGGCATATTAGTCATATATAATAGTGCGGCTGCCGGAGTTTGCTTATTGTTCCTTTTATATTTAGGGATTTTGTGCGTCCTGTTTCTATTGAGGATATAGATTTGCTATCATCATTTATTAATATAGAAACAGTTGGTTTACAATTTTATTATATGACTTTTGTCATTTATGGGATATTGGCTTGGTATGTTCTAACAGGCATAATTATATATATTGGTCTAGGTTGCTTACCTTGTGTGCGTTCTTATTCTGCAGCAGTATTATAAGGCTAAGTTCCATCTTTCCCATGCTATTTAATTTGATTTGTATGTAATATTTCAAAAACATTAAAATTATTTATATATTGAGTGTTTTTTTCTTTTCAAGGGGTGATTGGCGCGTTTAATAGGTTGATAGTGTTTTGAAAACAATGCAGACTTTTCTTATAATTTCATATAGTCCCTTTAAAGGTAAGTCACTGAAGCTGAAATTAACATTTGGTTGCTTAAGAAATCATCCTCACAGGTTCATCTATAACAGTAATATCTTTGGGCCACTTAATTCTATAGGTAATCTGGAAATCCCTGTTTTTCGTATATTTTTTCAATCATAGTGGCTTGGTTATTATGTAAGTCATCAATCATGAGAGCGATGAGGTTCTCAAGTACAGTACCATCTTTTTTCTGGGGACATTCAATTATTTAGTAAGAAAAAACTTCTTACGTGTCCTTGGGACAAATAAGGTTGATTACACCGCGCAACAATGATTTTGCTACTGAGAGAAAAACATGTGATTTATACTAAAATGAGCGCGCTGATTCCAAATATGAACTCGGAATTTGCCTGACATGTCTAGATTTTAAGTTGTACATGCAAAGTCTATTTAGTTATAATATTAATGCATTATATTGGAGATATTCAAATGGACATTTCCAGACCTGTTCGGACGCACTCAGGCTGATGTCGGCAGTAAGTATATAAGGCAAGCTGAACAGATTTTGATAAAGTGATTTGTTATAGTGCTATCAGTTTTGAAACTTAAGATGGATAAACGCAAATGTGTTAACGATCCAGACAATTTTTGCTACATATGTGGCAAATACACTACTTATGATCAGCGCAAGAATTTGACAAAGCGAGTGCATCTTGGGATGCATTTGTGCTAGTAGTGCAAAACCTCCTTGGGAACAGACGAGCTGCAAACTATGCTGAATTAGTAGACAACATGCTTACAGCATATGAACAACTTGGCTGCCGAATGTCATTGAAAGTGCATTTCTTACATTCCCATCTCGCCTTTTTCCCACCCAATTTGGGACACGTAAGTGACGAACATGGAGAGCGGTTCCATAAAGATATTTCTACAATAGAGAATAGGTATCAAAGCCGCTGGAATCCCAATATGATGGGGGACTATTGATGGTTTTTGCAATGGCAAAATTTGATCGTTCACAAACGCAAAAGCAGATGCCTGAATCACTTTTAACAGTACTGGGCCTTGCTCAAGTAATAATTTTACACTGAAAAACAAGACTTTTTGAAATTTTGTTATTCCATTACATATTTTAATACACTGGTTACTACGCAAACTTTGATGTAAATCAGGTAATTGTTGGAGTAAAACTCGTTCTCTTCAAAATTATTCAATTCTTTCCAAGTGCTTAATTCATTTATGCATACTTATGCATAGCAATATTTTGTGACGTGTAACAACAATTCTGACTTCAGATTTGTAATCCGCACACTCGATTTTGTATAGGACAAATGGTTTTTGCCCAGAATCAGATGAAAAGTTTTTTTTTTGTTGCGTGGTATTATAGGAGGTCCAGAGACACTGAGTATTACTTCACCTTATAGTATGTTACTCATCTTGACTCCCAAAAGATAGAGAACCCTATGCCCTTTATTTTTCACCAGTTAAAGCTCTAGGCCCCTGCCAGTGTATAGATGCCGCCAGAGTGTGGATCTAAGCCTAGATTTTAAGTCTCTTATAACTCTGTTAAACCAAGCATCTGAAAAACACTGTATCCAAAAGAATAGCCAGAGATGCCATCAAAAGATAATTGGATAGAGTAACACAGCTTAAATCTAGTCAATACAAAGTTTCAGCCATATATTTTAAAACCATTTAAAAAAAGTAGAAATCATCATAGTTCAGTATGACTTCATATTGTCCCAGCTAGAGATGGCCTTTCGCCAGGCGGTCGTTTCGCTGCGAACTTTGCTCGGTGGCTATTTGCCGAACATGCGAACATATGGTGATATTCGCACACGCCATATTTTTTTGCATAGCGCCGAACTTTGACCCATGACACATCCATCAGGTGGGACAGGATTGAGATGTTTCAGCACATGGACACACCCCAAACCCTATAACAGAACCCGATCTGGCAGCCATTTTACATTATGTCTTTTGCCAGTGTAGGTAGAGGTTGCATTTTGGAGCAGGGACAGTTAGGGACACCAAACGCTAGCTAATAGGGCCACAAAAGTCCTTTTAAGGACTGGTATAGGTGTGCTATTGATAGGTGTGATATAAAGGAGTGTGATATACTTATAATATACGTTCTAACATAGAAATTATATCATAGTGTATTTGTATTGTGCAGCAGTTGTGTGCGGTTCTGCTGTGATACCGCAGCTAGATAGAGGGACATATGCTATTGGAGTAACTAATTGCAACAGGAGTGATATACCTGTTGCCCCCAAAAAAATTGCTTGAGGGCTGCGATATACCTTCTTCCACAAAATCCTGATTGAGGGGTGCTATAAACCTGTTTCCGACAAATACTCATTGAGGGGTGCCATTTACCTTCTTCCACAAAATACTGATTGAGGTGTGCTATTGCTATATACCTTCTTCCACCAAATACTGATTGAGGGTTGTGATACATCTGCTTCCACAAAATAATTATTGAGGGGTGCCATATACCTGTTTCTGCCAAATATTGATTGAGGGGTGCTATATACCTGTTTCCCCCAAATACTGATTGAGGGGTGCTATATACCTTCTTCCACAAAATTCTGATTGAAGGGTGCTATATACCTGTTTCCACCAAATACTGATTGAGGGGTGCTATATACCAGTTTCCACCAAATACAGATTTAGGGGTGCTATATGCCTTCTTCCGCAATATACTGATTGAAGGGTGCTATTGCTATATACCTTCTTCCACCAAATACTGATTGAGGGGAGCCATATACTTGTTTCCGCCAAATACTTATTGAGGGGTGCTATATACCTGTTTCTGCCAAATACTGATTGAGGGGTGCCATATACCTTCTTCCACTAAATACTGATTGAGAAGTGCTATTACTATATACCTTCTTCCAACAAATGCTGATTAAGGGCTCCAATACACCTGCTTTCACAAAATACTGATTGAGGGGTGCCATATACCTTCTTCCAGTAAATACTGATTGAGGGGTGCTATTTCTATATACCTTCTTCCACCAAATTCTGACTGAGGGCTACAATAGACCTGCTTCCACAAAATACTGATTGAGGGGCGCCATATACCTGTTTCCGCCAAATACTGACTGAGGGGTGCTATATACCTGTTTTCGCCAAATACTTATTGAGGAGTGCCATATACCTTCTTCCACAAAATACTGATTAAGGGGTGCTATTGCTATACACCTTCTTCTACCAAATACTGATTGAGAGCTGCGATACACCTGCTTCCTCAAAATACTGATTGAGGGGTGCCATATACCTGTTTCCACCAAATACTGATTGAGGGGTGCTATATACCTGTTTCCGCCAAATCCTGATTAAGGGGTGCTATATGCCTGCTTCCGCCAAATACTGATTGAGGGGTGCAATATACCTTCTTCCACAAAATACTGATTTAGGGGTGCTATTACTATATACCTTCTTCCAACAAATACTGATTGAGGGCTGCAATACACCTGCTTCCACAAAATACTGATTGAGGGGTGTCATATACCTTCTTCCAGTAAATACTGATTGAGGGGTGCTAGATACCTGTTTATGCCAAATACTGATTGAGGGTGCCATATACCTTCTTCCACTAAATACTGATTGATAGGTGCTATTGCTTTATACCTTCTTCCACCAAATTCTGATGGAGGGCTGCAATACACCTGCTTCCACAAAATACTGATTGAGGGGTGTCATATGCCTTTTTCCGCCAAATACTGATTGAGGGGTGCAATATACCTGTTCCCGCCAAATACTGATTGAGGGGTGCATTATACCTTCTTCCACTAAATACTGTTTGAGGGGTGCTATTGCTATATACATTCTTCCACCAAATACTGATTGAGGGCTGCTATACACCTGCTTCCACAAAATACTGATTTAGGGGTGCCATAGACCTGTTTCCGCCAAATACTAATTGAGGGGTGCTATATACCTTTTTCCACAAAATCCTGATTGAGGGGTGCTATATACCAGATTCTGCCAAATACTGATTGAGGAGTGCTATAAACCTTCTTCCACAAAATACTGATGGAGGGGTGCTATTGCTATATACCTTCTTCCAACAAATACTGATTGAGGGCTGTGATACACCTGCTTCCACAAAATACTGATTGAAGGGTGCTATATACCTGTTTCTGCCAACTACTGATTGAGGGGTGCTATATACCTGTTTACGCCTTATACTGATTGAGGGGTGCCATATACCTTCTTCCACAAAATACTGATTAAGAGGTGAAATAGATATATACCTTCTTCCACCAAATACTGATTGAGGGATGCGATACACCTGCTTCCACAAAATACTGATTGAGGGATGCCACATACCTGTTTCCGCCAAATACTGATTGAGCGGTGCCATATTCCTGTTTCCGCCAAATACTGATTGAGGGGTGCTATATACCTGTTTCTGCCAAATACTGATTGAGAGGTGACATATACCTTATTCCACAAAATACTGATTGAGGGCTGCGATATAACTTCTTCCACAAATACGGCTCTTCTCTACGGACTTAGGCAGAGGTTCATATACAAAATGCCAGGCAGAGAAATAGGCAGACCGTTCAGCAGGGATGGTAGGGGTCGGGCAGGTGCACCAGGCTGGAGCATAAGTGGTAAGTTGGAGAAGGTGTGTGCGATAACTTCAAAGGGCGCACCAGAGTTGGTTGAGTGGCTCACTCAGCCTTCCACTTCTGCACCCTCCTCATCCTCGGTATCTGCACCCTCCTCACTCACTGCTGTGTGCACCCCCAAAGACACCACCACCACTATAGCCCCTCCACTCAAGTCAGAGGAATTATTTTCCCATCCATTCCCAGACCTTACCGATGCACAGCCATTCTTGGTATCGGATAAGGAAGAGGAGGTAGCAATGGCCGCCACCCAGCGTTCTGACGACAGTACCCAGATCCGCCCAAGGAGGGAGGTCCCCACTGTTGCTGCATACTCTGAGATCTCTAATGTCAGTGGTGGTGAAGGCGACGATGATGACGTGTTGATGGACGTCACGTGGGTGACCATAAGAGAGGAAGGGGAGGGGAGTTCAGAGGGATAGACAGAGCAGCAGATAGGGAGGAGAAGCAGGCAGAACTTGCATTGCACGGGAGGCAAAAAGCAGACTGCAAATTTATCTGGAGCGAGCCATCCACCATGCACAGTCACATCTTGCGCTCCCAGGATGTCAGTACATGGCTCCGCAGTGTGGTCTTTTTTTAACGTGTCAGCTGCTGATAATAGTGTAGACATCCACAAGCCTGTGCTGTCAACGCATAAGTCGCGTCCGAAAGGACGTTCAGCGCAACAGGAAAGATCGTGACCGGTAAGTGCACTCACCTAGCTCACCATGAGAGGAAGTCTACACTGTCGTGAGCTAGGTGAGTGTGCTTACCGGTCATGAACCCCCTGCTGCGCTGAACATCCTTTCGGACAGGACACTCGACGAGGGGCAAGCGAAGAGTTCCATGGCAAATTGTGCCAGCTCTGGCCACAGGTCAAACCTGCACACTCAGTAGTCAAGGGGTTCCTCGCTTCTCAGAGCGTCCACTTCAGCCGTTAACCAGATGTAGTCGGACACCTGTCAGTCTAGGCGTTCCCTGAGGCTGGATCCGGAGGACAGCTGTCGATAAGTTGGCTGCAAAAATGATCTCATATCCAAAATGACCAACACATATTCAAACCGCCCTCTTTTTGCAGGCGCGGTAGGATTGGTACCCACACCTGTTTTCCTGTGGGTGGAAATTCCTCTGCTAGTGCCTGCAACAGCAGAATGCAGCATCTCTCGCAGCAAGGCCTGGAAATGCTGCATTCTGACAGCCCTCTGTGATGCTGGTAACATGTCCGCCATTTTGTGTTTTTACCAGGGGTCTAAGTACGTTGACACCCAGTGCAGGTTCTTGACCTTTTTATACGGGGTCCCTCTTCAAACACTGGAGCATGAAGGCCCCCATTTGCACTAAATTGGAAGCAGTGGAGCGCCCTGCCTCCTGCTCATTGCCCAGGAGAATGTCGTCCTCGTTCTCCTCCCCCCAGACACGGTCAACACCAGGGATCCCCTGAAAAGTTTGAAGCCTGTTCTTCTTGCTCCATCTCCTCCTCCTCCTACCAGCCACCATCCTCCTCTGACTCCTCTTCAAAATCCTGCTGACTTGTCTGAGATGGAGTAGCCCCCCTGGGAATTCATTCAGCATTGCGACTTCCTCATCTTCCAGCTCCTGCTCCTCAACGGCTTAAATAATGACACGATGCAATGCACGTTCCAGAAAGAAGGCGTAAAGTACGTTGTCACTGATAGCGCCCTGGCTGCGTCTGATCAGTTTGGTGATCTCATCAAATGGCCGTAGAAGTCTGCATGCGTAGCGTATGAGCAGCCACTGGCGCGGTGAAAAGAAACCAAGCTCCCCAGAACCTGTCCTGCCGCAGAGTTCGTACAGGTAGTTGTTAACACCACATTTCTGCTTTAGCACAACAGCCACAGCCCAGCATGGCAACGTCTCACCTGGCACGTTGAAAAGGTTCTGGGGAGCTTGGGGGGTGCAGTGGAAGAAGCGGTAGCAGTGGAAAAGGAGGAGTCAGCCGAGGAGGAGACAGAGGATGGAGTAAGAGGAGGAGAAGAAGAGGCAGGCCCGAATGCAATCCGTGGTGGTACCCCCAAATGCAAATGGGTGCCACGGGTTACATCCTTGACGGCTGTCAGAAGGTTCACCCAGTGGGCAGTAAAAGTTATGCACCTTCCCTGCCCGTGTTTGCTAGACCACGTGTCTGTGGTCAGATGTATCTTGGCACCGACACTGTGTGCCAGAGATATATTAACTTGCTGCTGAATGTGGCCATATAGTTCAGGAATGCCCTTCTGGGAAAAATATTTCCTTCCCGGGACCTTCCATTGTAGTGTGCCAATGGTCACAAATTTTCTAAAGCCCTCTGAGTCCACTAATTTATATGGCAGTAAGTGGCGGGCTAGCAGTTTCAACAAGCCAGTGGTCAGCGAGGATTATCCAGCATCATAATTATTTTATGCTTGAACATTTGGGTCACGGAAGCCTGCCTTGTGCCAAATGAACGCGACGATGGCACGGTGGGAGGTGGAGTGGAGGACAAATGGAGAAGAGAGGAGAAGGAGAAGAGGCAGGATGTGGAACGCCGGGAGTGTGGCTTTGTGGGTTCTGACGGAGATGCTCCCACTGGGCTCGGTGATTGGAGCCCCGGTGCCTTCTTTTTTTTTTTTTTTTCTTTTTTTTTTTGATTTTCAAAAAAGCTTTATTTGTAAAAGCATGAATACAAATAACAAAAGCGCAAAGGAGAGTTATGACAGGTCTCCATGCACCACATAAGAAATAACAGATCACAACATTATGATATAATTAGATCACAAGATGAATACAAGACATTACGACATTTATTCTTATTATTAGTATTATTCCAATAATAGGTAACTACCAATCTAGCTAAAGACCAAATTCCAAGAGAGGTGTCCCATCCCTGGAGCAACTTTCCAAGCCAACGCGTTTACCCTCCCAAATATTTGTGTGAGTGTGTTTATGTTAAACTGAATGGGGAAGGAAATGAGAGAATCCCAACTACCTGTGAGCGACCGGTATCTACCCCTACTTGAAACCTCTATAAGTTTCCCAAGCAAGCCAGATGGATCTAAATTTATGGATAGATCTGCATTCCCAGTTGGATAACTCCTCAAGCCTGAATATCTGGTCCACTCTAGAACACCATTTTTCAATCGACGGGACTTCTGGTGACAGCCAGTTGAGTGGGATCAAGAATCTAGCTGCATTGATCAATTGTTTATATAAGCCTATGTTTGGGGTTTTAGTGGTTTTAGGAAATAAATTTAACAAAGCTATCCCCGGTTGAGGAGCCAGGGAAGAAGAGCACACTTTGTTACATATCATAAAAACCTTTTCCCACCATTCCTTTAAGGGAGGGCAATCCCACCAAATGTGTAGGATAGAACCTCTAGCTTTTAAACATCTCCAGCATGTGTCAGATGCTAACGCAGAGTACAAACATGTTTTGTCCGGTGTTTTATACCACCTGGCTATTACTTTAAAGCAATTTTCTTGGATTCTAACACATCTTGAAGCTCTGTGTGGGGAAATCAATATCCTATCTATTTCTTGTCTGGAGAATGTTTTGTTTAAGTCTCTTTCCCATAGTCTAATGTACGCCGGAGTAAAGAGGGTATTTGGCAATCTTAATTTCTCGTATAGCTGGGAAATTAGCTTGGTTGGATACTGTGCATTATCTATGAGATTTTCTAGCCAGACAGGAGTGCGGGAGAAATCTTTACTGTTTATATTTTGTTGAAGATACGATTTTAGGAAAAGTAGAGGGGAGGTATTTGCATGATTATAGATGAGCTTGGCTTTCAGGTCTGTTATGGAATAGGAGTTAGAGTCGTTCAATATGTCCCTAACATAAATTGCGGATTTTTTAAGTGAACCCACCACACTGTCCAGTAAAGCCTTAGGTGCTGCATTCATAATATCTCTAATTTGCAGGGTTATGGAAGGAAAAGGTATACAATGTTGTGAATCTTTGAGCCCCTTCCAAACCGAGAATGTGGCTCTCATTAAGGAGGATGCTAGTGGGGGTAAAGATTGATCAGTTCTGTGGCCTAGTAAAAAGGCCCTAAAGTTGCCACCCAATAGATCTTGTTCCATAGAGACCCAAGACTTGCCGGGGGGTTCTCTCAACCAATCTATCGCTCTGGCCAGAAGAACTGCTTTACCATAAAGTTCAGGGTCTGGGAGGGCAATACCGCTCCATTTTTTTGCTCTATTTCAAAGATTTGTATGACAGTCTAGGTTTTTTATTAAACCAAATTAATGAGCTAAACAGGGTTCTCACTTTTTTGTAGAATAGCGAGGGGACCTGTATGGGGAGAGTTTGTTGAAGGTATGTTAGTTTCGGTAGAATTAATGAGGCTAAAATATTTTTTCTCCCAAACCATGAAAGTATTGGCAATTCCAAGTTTTTAATTATCTTAGTTATCTCCAATAACAGAGGGTCATAATTCAGAGCAAACCAATGCGAAGGATCTGTGCTAATTTTGACCCCTAAGTAAGTCAGGAAAGGAGCTGACCAGTTAAAAGGGGATGCCTGTGCTAGTTTTTGTTTTGTAGAGGATGATAAGCCTGAAGATATGATAAATGATTTGCTATGGTTCACTTTAAAATTGGAGAAAATTCCATAGTTCTCCAGATGTTGATAAATACTAGGCAGTGCGGACTTTGGATTGCTGATCATAATAAGCATATCATCCGCGAAAGCTGCTATTTTATGTTCCTGGTCTCCAAGGGATATTCCTTTGATAGTAGAGTCATTTCTGATTGTTTGAAGAAGGGGCTCAAGAGTCAGGACAAATAGCAAGGGGGACAGTGGACACCCTTGTCTAGTACCATTTTTTATCTTAAAAGGGTGTGATATTGTACTATTAACTGAGATGGAGGCGGAGGCATTAATGTACATGGCATCTATTGCGTGCAAAAAGGCATGTGGAAAGTTCTGTGATATAAGGACATGCTTCATGAAGGACCAGTTGACTCTGTCAAAGGCTTTTTCGGCATCCGTGCTGAGAAGCGCCACCGGTAATGATTTCTTTTTTGCATAGTGTAAGATATTTAGGACTCTAGCCGTATTGTCCTTTCCTTCTCTGCCCTTGACAAAGCGAGGGGATAATTTTCGCTAATCTATTGGCTAATAGTTTTGCTAAAAATTTAAGATCTATGTTAAGGAGCGAAATGGGCCTAAAGTTTGGGCATTGGGTGTGGTCTTTGCCTTCTTTTGGGATAAGGATAATATTAGCCTTCGTCATATCGGCCGAGAGAGGAATGTTCCTTAGGGACGTGTTGTAAATTGGAAGCATATGTGAGACCAGAGTGTAGAGGAAGGCTAAATAATAAGGGGTCGGGAGCCCGTCTGGACCTGGGCTTTTCCCTTTAGGTGAGTTTTTTATGACTTCTATCAATTCATCATTGGTAAATGGGGCTTGAAGGGATATTCTATTTTCTTCTGAGAGTTTTGAGAGTGAAAGATCTTTCAAAAATGCATCACATGGATTCCTATCTGGGGTGACGTTTATGGTTTGTTGGGGGGGATCTAAGTTGTATAAGGCCTCATAGTAATTTCTAAATTGGGATGCAATTTTTGAGGGGTCAAAGATCCAAGATCCTGATGCCCCTCTTAATTTATGGACATAGTTGTCTAGTTTTCTTTTTTTTATTCTCTGAATGACAAACTTTGAAGCTTTATCGCCGTGAGAAAATATCTTCTGTTGTGAGTGCAGGAAATATTTAGCCGAGGCTGTGTTTAATAAATTTTTGAGAGAAGTTCTAAGTTTGCTAAGCTCTTCTAGGTGTGTATTAAGAAGCGAACTTTTATGCAGACCCTCTATCTTTTTAATTTGATCATAAAGCAAGTCTAGTTGTTTTTCCTTTTTCTTTTTAAGGTAGGAGCTAAGGTTTATACATTGGCCTCTGATAAAAGCCTTGTGGGCATCCCAAAGAGTCTGAGGCGAAATGTCTTGAGTGTTATTTAGAGTGAAGTATTCCTCTAGTAAGAGTTGAAGACGCCCTTTTGTCTCTGGGATCCCCAGTAGGGATTCATTCAGCCGCCAGGGTTTGTTGAAATTCCTTTGTTGAGGTGCCAATATTGATGGCATGGTCCGGCCATAAGATAGATCCCACTTCTGCTTCTGAACATAACCCAATGTGATTTTTAGTAATAAATAGGTAGTCCAATCATTGATACGAATTATGGGCATAAGAATAAAAGGTATATTCCGAAGCTTCTGGGTATAGTGTTCGCCATGTATCTATAAAATGTGAGTTCCAAAGACAGTTTGATAAAGAACTAAGGGCTTTTTGAGAATGTACTGACTTACGTCAAGAGGAGTCTAGTAATGGGTTTATTGCTACATTAAAGTCGCCCCCAAGTATAGTGATACCTTCTTGAAAGGGAGTGGCTATGGACAAAACTTTTTTGAGCCAAATGGTTTGTTTAATGTTCGGTGCATAAACATTAATGAATCTGTATGACTGTGGTCCTCCTATTTTTCCTTTTATCATTAAGTATCTACCTTCAGGATCTATAATCTGGTCGCTAAAGAGAAAGGGGATGTTCCTTTTAAAACCTATACTTACTCCTTTCGAGTTAGAGGAGGGGGATCCGCAGTGATACCAGTGAGGGTATTGAGAAAATGACAGGTTAGGAAGTTTGTTTGTCTTTAGGTGGGTCTCTTGGAGGAATAAGACATTAGCTCTGTCTCTCCTCAACACCCCAAATATATGGCGCCTCTTGGATGGCGAGTTAAAGCCATGAACGTTATATGATGCTATCCGTAAGTCCGCCATTGGGGGAGTGGAGGAGAGCCCAAACCGTCTAAATAAGTAAATGTATGGTGCAATGTGTGAAACATATTAAAGTAGTTTACTGACCAGGTTGTAGTGTTAAGGTTGGCATGGAGTCGCTTGTCTCTCTCTTGAAATTTTCCTTGCGATCTAGGATCATACGTAACACAATAAACAACGTAAATAACATGAACCAAATAATAAGCAGGATCAATGATCATTTTAAAGGGGGGAAAGAGATTCCACTCATTTAGGAATCTCTCCCTACTTTAGTATAAAGTATCTGAAGGTAAGGGCTAATCCATAAATACATAGACAACCCCCTCCCCCAGTACCCGACCGTATGCGAATAAATAATCGGAAATCTTAGAAGGATAACATTCGCAGACTGCCTAAGAATACATCTTCAATTAGCAGAAACACACTCTGGCAAGAAACTTGAGTATTTTGCCTACCATTAAAGGTATCCTGAATTGGGAGTAGGGAGTGCGGGTATGTTGTGGGAGTATTATGTAAATAATATAGCTGCAAGCTATAGGGAGGGGGGGAAGGGGGATAAGGAAAGGGGAATTAAAGTGAGTAGTAGCAGACGGTCTTAAGTGGATCTGCATCAGGAAATATATCTGCTAACATGAGTTATATACCAGCCAGACAGTCTAGGTTGATGCCGCAACCTATGGGTTAACATAAAAAACAAAATACGTTTGTTTGCCTCATTACGGGCCTAATTATGGGCCTAAGAGCCTAGCACAAAAGTTGAGTGTAAGAAGGCTATGAGGAAACATATAAAACTTATATCTTCAAAGTAATACTACCAGTCCCTTAGCGCACGGATGGGTGAAACAGCTAGGGACGGGAATCTCGGATTTTCCTTGAGGAGTATGTGGCTCCCGGTCAGAAATAGTCCGCGTTGATCCTCCTGGGTGTTAAAGGGGAATTCTTCCTCTTCTAACGCTATGCTTTGGGTGTTCTTCTGGATTCAAATGGTGCTGAGTGTTGGATCAACGGGAGCGCTGCAAGGTCTTGTATGCTGTCCCAGTTCTCAATCTTCAGAGGTCTTCAGATACTCGAACAGCGGGCCCAGATCTGTGTGCGATTGGATGTTGTACCTGCGGCCTTCTATGGCAAATGAAAGACCGAACGGGAAGGACCAGCGGTATGGAACTTTCTGAGCCCTAAGTCAATCCGTCAAAGGTTTGAGGATCTTCCGTTTCTTTAAGGTCACTGGAGCTAGATCTTGATATATGTTAATGGAAGCTCCATTGTAGTTTAATTCCGCGGCGTTGCGGGACTTAAAGAGGACCGCTTCTTTATCTTTATAGTTAAGGAAACGGCAAATTACATCTCTTGGCGGGTCTGAAGCGTTAGGTTGAGGCCTCAGGGCTCTATGGGCCCTCTCAAGGATGATTTGCGACGGGTATTCCGGACCTACGAGGTCAGAGCATATAGCTAAGATTGCTGCTGGAATCTCTGAGGCAGTAACGGTTTCTGGTACTCCTCGAAACCGGAGGTTGTTCCTCCGGCCGCGGTTTTCTTGATCTTCAAGTGCTGTATGAACCGCATTCATATGATCTTGGCATTTCTTGAAGCTATCTGAAGCCGCCATTTGCCACTCTTGCATGGATGTTTGGGCCGTTTCCAGATTTTCCACTCTGCCCCCGATGTGCCTCATTTCTTGTCTGAGGGAGGCCAATTCATGTGCGACTGGTTCCAGGGCTCTCGCTAACGTCTTCTTCAGGAATTTCCTGGATATCGGTAAGCTTTGAGAACCTCTCGCCTCTTCAGTTTCGCTGTCGGCCTCAGATGCCTCTTGTTTGCTCATAGCTTCCTCAGCTTGCGGAGCAGGCGCCATCTTAGATTCTCTAGCGGCGCATATCGCCGCCGCTTTCTTTATAAATTTATCCATGTCACCCTCTCCAGACATGTTTTTTTGGTGGCGGGTAGCTTCCCCCACTTTAGGGTTCCCGATTTTCACCATGGTATGTCGGGTATGCTAGCGTAGGCTATGTAGGGAGAGACTCGATGTGACGGAGCTCAAGCACTTGCGACCATTCCCTTCCGGCGCTAGCTCCGCCCCCCCCAGGTGCCTTCTTAAGGCGGATGTCCCTAGGTGAGTGTTGGGCTTACCGCGACTTATGCGTTGACAGCACGGGTTGTGGATGGCAACACTATTATCAGCAGCTGATACGTTTAAAAAAAAGCCCACACTGCGGAGCCATGTGCCGACGCACTGGGAGTGCAAGATGTGACTGTGCATGGTGAATGGCTCTCTCCAGAAACATTTGCAGTATGCTTTTTGCCTCCTGTGCAATGCAAGTTCTGCCTGCTTCTCCTCCCTATCTGCTGCTCCATCTCTCCCTCTGAACTTCCCTCCCCTTCCTCTCTTGTGGGCACCCACGTGACGTCTATCGACACAGTATCATTGTCACCCTCACAACCACTGACATTAGAGATCTCGGAGTAGGCAGCAACAGCGGGGACCACCCTTCTTGGGCTGATCTGGGTACTGGGTGTCAGACCGCTGGGTGGCAGCCCTTGCTACCTCCTCTTTCTTATCCGCTGCCAAGAATGGCTGTGCATCTGTAAGCTCTGGGAATGGATGGGAAAATAATTCCTCTTACTTGAGTGGAGGGGCAATAGTGGTGGTGGTAGTGTCTTTGGGGGTGCACACAGCAGAGAGTGAGGAGGGTGCAGATACAGAGGATGAGGAAGATGCAGCAGCCGAAGGCAAACAACTAAATCTGGTGCGCCCTTTGAAGTTGCATAGATCTCGGAGGAATTCAACACCACGTGTAATTTAATTACCTCGTGCCAGCCCACACATATTCGCCACAACATAGAACAAAGAATGGTCCTTGCATTATGTATATACAGAGGCATAAAATGCCTTTGTCTAATTTTTGGGGCTTGTACTGGCCGACAGTTACATATTTATCCTGTGACCACCTAAAGCACCTCCAGCCAGAGAATCCAAAGTTCTGTGCTGTTAGGTGAATGCCTATTGGCTAATTTTTGGGGCCTGTACTGGCCGACAGTTACATATTTACATGTGACCGCGTAATGTACATCCAGCCAGAGAATCCAAAGTTCTTTGCTGTCAGGTGAATGTCTATTGGCTATTTTTTGGGGCCTGTACTGGCCGACAGTTATATATTTATCCTGTGACCGCCTAATATACCTCCAGCCAGAGAATCCAAAGTTCTGTGCTGTCAGGTGAATTCCTATTGCCTAATTTTTGGGGCCTGTACTGGCTGACAGTTAAATTTTTATCCCGTGACCGCCTAATGTACCTCCAGCCACAGGATCCAAAGTTCTTTGCTGTCAGGTGAATGTCTATTGGCTCATCTTTGGGGCATGTACTGGCCGACAGTTAAATTTTTATCCTGTGACCGCCTACTGTACCTCCAGCCACAGAATCCTGAGTTCTTGCTGTCAGGTGAATGTCTATTGGCTCATTTTTGGGGCCTGTACTGGCCGACAGTTATATATTTATCCTGTAATCGCTTAATGTACCACCAGCCATAGAATACAAAGTTCTTTCCTGTCAGATGAATGCCTATTGACTAATTTTTGGGGCCTGTACTGGCCAACAGTTACATAGTTATCCTGTAACCGCCTAATATACCTCCAGCCACAGAATCCAAAGATTTTTGCTGTCAGGTGAACTCCTATTGCCAAATTTATGGGGCCTGTACTGGCCGACAGTTAAATTTTCCTCCTGGGACTGTCTAATGTACCTCCAGCCACAGAATCCAAAGTTCTTTGCTGTCAGGTGGATGCCAATTGCCTAATTTTTGTGGCCTGTACTGGCTGACAGTTACATTTTCATCCTGTGACCGCCTAATGTATCTCCAGCCACAGAATCCAAAGTTCCTTGCTGTCAGGTGAATGCCTATTGGCTAATTTTTGGGGCCTGTACTGGCCAACAGTTACATTTTTATCGTAAGACCGCCTAATGTGCCTTAAGACACAGAATCCAAAGTTTTTTGCTGTCAGGTGAATGCCTATTGCGTAATTTTTGGGGCGTGTACTGGCCGACAGTTACATTTTCATCCTGTGACCGCCTAATGTACCTCCAGCCACAGAGTCCAAAGTTTTTTGCTTTAAGGTTAATGCCTATTGCCTAATTTTTGGGGCCCGTACTGGCAAACAGTTACATAGTTATCCTGTGACCGCCTAATATACCTCCAGCCACAGAATCCAAAGTTCTTTGCTGTCAGGTGAACGCCTATTGTCCAATTTTTGGGGCCTGTACTGGCCGACAGTTAAATTTTTATCCTGTAACCGCCTAATGTACCTCCAGCCACAGAGTACAATGTTTTTTGCTGTCAGGTGAATGCCTATTGGCTAATTTTTAGGGCCTGTACTGGCCGACAGTTACATATTTATCCTGTGACCGCCTAATGTACCTCCAGCCACAGAATCCATAGTTCTTTGTTGTCAGATAAATGCCTATTGCCAAATTTTTGGGGCCTGTACTGGCCAACAGTTACATAGTTATCCTGTGACCGCCTAATATACCTCCAGCCACAGAATCCAAAGTTCTTTGCTGTCAGGTGAACTCCTATTGTCCAATTTTTGGGGCCTGTACTGGCCGACAGTTAAATTTTTATCCTGTAACCGCCTAATGTACGTCCAGCCACAGAATCCAGAGTTCTTTGCTATCAGGTGAATGCCTATTGGCTATTTTTTGGGGCCTGTACTGGCCGACAGTTATATATTTATCCTGTAATCGCCTAATGTACCTCCAGCTACAGAATCCAAAGTTCTTTGCTGTCAGATGAATGCCTATTGCCTAATTTTTGGGGCCTGTACTGGCCAACAGTTACATAGTTATCCTGTGACCGCCTAATATACCTTCAGCCACAGAGTACAACGTTTTTTGCTGTCAGGTGAATGCCTATTGGCTAATTTTTAGGGCCTGTACTGGCCGACAGTTACATATTTATCCTGTGATTGCCTAATATACCTCCAGCCACAGAATCCAAACTTCTTTGCTGTCAGGTGATCTTCTATTGCCTAATTGTTAAGGCCTGTACTGGCCGACAGTTAAATTTTCCTCTTGGGACTGCCTAATGTACCTCCAGCCACAGAATCCAAAGTTCTTTACTGTCAGGTGAATGCCAATTGCCTAATTTTTGTGGCCTGTACTGGCTGACAGTTACATTTTCATCCTGTGACCGCCTAATGTATCTCCAGACACAGAATCCAAAGTTCCTTGCTGTCAGGTGAATGCCTATTGGCTAATTTTTGGGGTCTGTACTGGCCGACAGTTACATATTTATCCTGTGACCGCCTAATGTACCTCAAGACACAGAATCCAAAGTTCTTTGCTGTCATGTGAATGCCTATTGCCTAATTTTTGGGGACTGTACTGGCCGACAGTTACATTTTCATCCTGTGACCGCCTAATGTACCTCCAGCCACAGAGTCCAAAGTTTTTGCTTTAAGGTGAATGCCTATTGGCTAATTTTTAGGGCCTGTACTGGCCGACAGTTACATATTTATCCTGTGACCGCCTAATGTACCTCCAGCCACAGAATCCAAAGTTCTTTGCTTCTCAGATTAATGCCTATTGCCAACTTTTTGGGGCCCGTACTGGCAAACAGTTACATAGTTATCCTCTGACCGCCTAATATACCTCCAGCCACAGAATCCAAAGTTCTTTGTTGTCAGGTGAACTCCTATTGTCCAATTTTTGGGGCCTGTGCTGGCCGACAGTTAAATTTTTATCCTGTGACTGCCTAATGTACCTCCAGCCACAGAGTACAAAGTTTTTTGCTGTCAGGTTAATGCCTATTGGCTAATTTTTAGGGCCTGTACTGGCCGACAGTTACATATTTATCCTGTGACCGCCTAATGTACCTCCAGCCACAGAATCCAAAGTTCTTTGTTGTCAGATGAATGCCTATTGCCTAATTTTTGGGACCTTTACTGGCCAACAGTTACATAGTTATCCTGTGACCGCCAAATATACCTCCAGCCACAGAATCCAAAGTTCTTTGCTGTCAGGTGACCTTCTATTGCCTACTTTTTAAGGCCTGTACTGGCCGACAGTTACATTTTCCTCCTGTGACCGCCTAATGTACCTCCAGGAACAGAATCCAAAGTTCTTTGCTGTCAGGTGAATGCCTATTGCCTAATTTTTGGGGCCTGTACTGGCCGACATTTAAATTTTCAACCTGTGAGCGCCTACTGCACCTCCAGACACAGAATCCAAAGTTCTTTGCTGTCAGGTGAATTCCTATTGGCTAATTTTTAGGGCCCGTACTGGCCGACAGCTAAATTTTTATCCTGTGACCACCTAAAGTACCTCCAGCCACAGAATCCAAAGTTCTTTGCTGTCAGGTGAATGCCTATTGGCTTATTTTTGGGGCCTGTAAGGGCCGACAGTTACATTTTTATCCTGTAACCACCTAATTTATCTCCAGCCACAGAATCCAAAGTTCTTTGTTGACAGATGAATACCTATTGCCTAATTTTTGGGGCCTGTACTGGCCAACAGTTACAGAGTTATCCTGTGACCGCCTAATTTATCTCCAGCCACAGAATCCAAAGTTCTTTGTTGACAGATGAATACCTATTGCCTAATTTTTGGGGCCTGTACTGGCCAACAGTTACAGAGTTATCCTGTGACCGCCTAATATACCTCCAGCCACAGAGTCCAAAGGTTTTAGCTTTAAGGTGATTGCCTATTGGCTAATTTTTAGGGCCTGTACTGGTCGACAGTTACATATTTATCCTGTGACCACCTAATTTATCTCCAGCCACAGAATCCAAAGTTCTTTGTTGACAGATGAATACCTATTGCCTAATTTTTGGGGCCTGTACTGGCCAACAGTTACAGAGTTATCCTGTGACCGCCTAATATACCTCCAGCCACAGAATCCAAAGTTCTTTGCTGTCAGGTGAACTCCTATTGTCTAATTTTTGAGGCCTGAATTGGCCGACAGTTATATTGTTATCCTGTGACCGCCTAATATACCTCCAGCCACAGAATCCAAAGTTCTTTGCTGTCAGGTGAACGCCTATTGGCTAATATTTGGGGCCTGTACTGGCCGACAGTTATATATTTATCCTGTAATCGCCTAATGTACCTCCAGCCATAGAATACAAAGTTCTTTCCTGTCAGATGAATGCCTATTGCCTAATTTTTGGGGCCTGTACTGGCCAACAATTACATAGTTATCCTGTAACCGCCTAATATACCTCCAGCCACAGAATCCAAAGTTTTTTGCTGTCAGGTGAACTCCTATTTCCTAATTTTTGGGGCCTGTACTGGCCGACAGTTACATTTTCCTCCTGGGACTGCCTAATGTACCTCCAGCCACAGAATCCAAAGTTCTTTGCTGTCAGGTGAATGCCAATTGCCTAATTTTTGTGGCCTGTACTGGCCGACAGTTGAATTTTTTGGGGCCTGTACTGGCCAACAGTTACATAGTTATCCTGTGACCGCCTAATATACCTCCAGCCACAGAATCCAAAGTTCTTTGCTGTCAGGTGACCTTCTATTGCCTAATTTTTGGGGCCTGTACTGGCCGACAGTTACATTTTCATCCTGTGACCGCTGTAGGGATTTGCTCTAGTAGGCAGGGTAAGCGGACGCAGTACAGAGGCAAGAACACGGTAGTAAAGCAAAAAGTTCAGTGTTCATTCACACCCAAGGAAAAACATAACACAAAACACTTTGCAGAGTCCTGGTGTTAATTCACACCACAGGAATTCCTCGTGTTATTTCACACGGCCAAAGTCCACAGAACTCAAAACAAACACGTCACCTGGATATCCACAGCAGGCTTTAGGGCGCCTGGCTTCCAGCTGGTGGCTCTCATTCAGCTCCCAGAGACACAGAGCCTTCACAGCTCCACTTTCACTTTCACTTTGAGGAACATACCACCCCCAGCTGAGCTGCTGGCTGGGTTTTTAAACCCTAGCCCAAAACCTGGCCTGGACGTGGGGAACAGCCACCCACCCTGCTCTTTGGCTGCTCCGAATAAGAACCGGACCGGATCAGCTTTTCAGCCACGCTAAGAATAAACTGTGTCAGCAAGCACTAGCTGCGGCTGACACATAAAATAACCGGTTCTTATCTCACCGAGGCCAGGAACCTCGGTGACACGTACCTTCCGGCAATGACGGACCCTTGCACCTTCCTACATACCTCCCCCCTTTGTTCAACCCTGAGGGGGTGAACACACGCCAGACAGTGTACTCGGGACAGGGCATCCGCGTTTCCCTGTAACCGGCCTGCCCTGTGTTCTACTGTGAACTTAAAGTTTTGCAGCGATAAGAACCACTTGGTGACCCGAGCATTCCTCTCTTTGGCCTGGCTCATCCACTTTAGAGGGGAGTGATGGGTCACCATACGGAATAGCGGAGAGACTCGAGTGCCCACTTGATGGCCAGGCACTCTCTCTCCACTATACTGTACCGGGTCTCCGCTGGAGTGAGCTCACGGCTGAGGAAGACAAAGGGATGCTCCTCCCCGTTGACTTCCTGAGACAGTACCGCACCGAGGCCCACTTCGGAGGCATCAGTCTGGACCACAAATTCCCTCTTGAAGTCTGGCGTCACCAAAACTGGGGACCCACAAAGGGCCGACTTCAAAGCGGAGAAAGCCCCTTCGGCAAAATGGGGAACAAACCTCATGTAATAGCCCACCATTCCCAGGAATGACCTTACTTGTCTAGAGGTGGCAGGTCGGGGCCAATTCTGTATCGACTCTATTTTGCTCACTTGGGGTTTAATGACTCCGCGCCCAATGACATACCCAAGGTATTTAGTCTCCTCTAACCCTATTGCACATTTCTTTGGGTTAGCTGTTAGTCCCGCCTTTTGAAGGGAGTCCACTACAGCCTGTACTTTAGGTAGGTGACTTTCCCAGTCAGTGCTATGGACAACGATATCGTCCAGGTATCGATGATGTGGACGGAGTACAATATCCATTAGCCTTTGAAACGTGGCGGGAGCGCCATGTAGACCAAAGGGTAATACCTTGTACTGATACAGCCCCTCTGGCTTGACAAAAGCCGTTTTTTCTTTGGCAGCCTCTGTCAAGGGTACCTGCCAGTACCCTTTGGTGAGGTCCAACACAGAAAAATACCGGGCTTGGCCCAACTTTTCAATAAGCTCATCCACTCAGGGCATGGGATACGCGTCAAATTTGGACACCTCATTAAGTTTGCGGAAGTCATTACAGAACCTCAATGTCCCGTCTGGCTTGGGTATTAATACTATCGGACTGGCCCACTAACTTTTAGACTCCTCAATGACATCCAGCCGCAACATGAGTTGCACTTCCTCCGAAATGGCTTTTCGCCGAGCCTCGGGTACTCGGTATGGTTTTAACCGGATTTTTGCCTGAGGCTCAGTGACAATGTCATGTTGGATTACGGAAGTGCGTCCAGGGATGTCTGAGAACACATCCGTGTTCCGACTAACGAACTCCCTGGTTTCCTGAGCCTGTTTAGAGGAGAGACTGTCAGCAATTTTTATTGTGGCAACCGCTTCCCTTGCATCAGACTTAGGAGCCGGAATCTCCTGTCCAAGAAAGCCCGGCCGTGGACTGTCTTCCGTACAGGTTTCCCTATCCTTCCAAGGTTTTAGCAAATTAACATGGTAAACCTGCTCCGGCTTTCGCCTCCCCGGCTGGTGTACTTTGTAATTTACCTCTCCTATTTTTTCACGTACCTCGTAGGGCCCCTGCCACCTGGCTAGGAACTTACTGTCCACTGTCAGCACCAGAACCAAAACCCAATCACCCGGGTTAAAGTTCCGGACCCGAGCCTGCCGATTATAGATCCGACTCTGGGCTCGCTGAGCGGCTTCCATATGTTCTCTGACAAGAGGCAAAACGGTCTCTATCCGCTGTTGCATCTTTCAGGACGCTTTTATGCGGAGTGGGTTGTTGTTCCCATGCCTCTTTGGCTACGTCCAACAAGCCACGAGGATGTCTGCCATTTAGCAATTCGAAGGGCGAGAACCCAGTAGAGGCCTGGGGCACCTCTCGCACTGCGAACATGAGACAGGGCAGAAGAAGGTCCCAATCCTTTCCATCTTTGGTCACCACCCTTTTTAATATGGTTTTTAGAGTTTTATTAAACCTTTCCACTAGTCCATCCGTTTGTGGATGGTACACGGACGTCCGTAACTGTTTTATACACAGCAACTTGCGGAGTTCCCTCATGACCCTGGACATAAAAGGGGTCCCCTGGTCAGTCAGGACCTCTTTAGGTAGCCCCACTCGGGAGAACATCTCCATTAGCTCTTTAGCTATAAGTTTCGCAGAAGTATGTCGCAGTGGCACTGCCTACGGGTACCGAGTAGCATAATCAAGGACAACCAAGATGTGTTGGTGTCCCCTGGCAGACTTTGGTACAGGACCTACTAGGTCCATAGCGATTCTCTCAAACGGTACATCAATGATCGGGAGGGGTACCAAGGGACTGCGAAAAAGGTGCTGGGGGCTAGTTGCCTGGCAGGTCAGGCAAGACTTACAGAACTCGTCCACCTCTTTAAACATACTGGGCCAGTAAAACCGTTGTAGTATCCGGTCCTGTGTTTTCTGCATTCCCAGATGACCCCAGAGAACATGCTGGTGTGCTAACTCTAACACGAGTTTGCGATAAGCCTGAGGCACCACCAACTGTTCAACGGATTCACCTCGCAGCTGATTTACCCGATACAACATCTCCTGATGGACCACAAAACGGGGGAACACCGACTCTGCCCCTGGTTGTTGTGGTTCACCATCTATTATTAGCACATTTTCCCAGGCTCGGGACAAGGTTGGATCCCGGTGTTGCGCGGTACCAAAGTTATCCCCAGAGACATTGAGGTCTGCCAGCTCAGGCCCCGGCGGCAAGTCCTCCATGTCTCCCACTATTACACTCAGCGGGGTTGTCTCCTCCTCTTCCACCGAAGTAGCGGTCACCCCTACCGCGGGACCTTCGGACTCAGGTTCCCAGGGTTCTGGTCTCCCCCCTGAGCCGGGCCATTCTGCTAGGGTTACACCTGTATCATGCGTATCAGTCACTCTAAGAACCGGCCACAGTGCCGTGAAACCCGGGAAGTCTCTCCCTACTATAAGTTCATAGTGGAGGTGGGTTGCAACAGCCACCTCGTGGATCCACCTGCCAGAAACCGTAGTCAGAGACACCATAGCAGTAGGATAGTCTTTTAAGTCCCCATGGATACACATGACTCCAACCTTACGGCCGGTGTACTCAGCGGAGCGTACCAGGGAAGCCCTTGCCAGGGTTACCAGACTTCCTGAGTCCAACAGAGTCTCCACTGGAGTGTCTCCCACCTCAACCTGGCACAGGTTATTCAGAGACTCCGAAGCACCCACTGCACACAGTTTCCTGGCATATAATGATTGACAGAAGCCACAGTTCGTGTCCATGGGTTCCCCCTGACGTGGACAGTCCGCTCGAACATGGCCTGGCTCTCGACACTGCCAGCAGATTATTGGAGCGGGGTCCACAGGGGTTATATCCCGGGCAGGTTTGATGGGCACCGGTTGTTTGGTCCGGGGTGGAGAGTTACGGGATCTGACTGCCCCCCTCCCAACAGAACCCCCCTGTAAGTTCTGGGTAGCCTCATAGCGCTCCACCAGGTTGACCATCTCCAGCGCATTCCCTGGGAGAGCTGGCCAATCCATTGCTGGAGAGGGGGTGGCAGAGCGGGGTCCACAGGGGTTATATCCCGGGCAGGTTTGATGGGCACCGGTTGTTTGGTCCGGGGTGGAGAGTTACGGGATCTGACTGCCCCCCTCCCAACAGAACCCCCCTGTAAGTTCTGGGTAGCCTCATAGCGCTCCACCAGGTTGACCATCTCCAGCGCATTCCCTGGGGAGAGCTGGCCAATCCATTGCTGGAGAGGGGGTGGCAGAGCCCTCCAGAACCTGTCTGCTAATAACCGGTCCAACATAGCAGTGGGGGCTCAACACGTCAGGTTGTAGCCACTTTTGTAACAGGTTAAGCAGGTCATAATACTGGGGTCTCACGGGCTCCGCCGGGTTGAACCCCCACTGATGCGCTCGCTGGGCCCGGACCAGCACATTCACCCCCAGTCTTGCCAAAATCTCCCCCTTTACCTTTGGGTAGTCGGCCGCTTGATCGTCAGGCAAGTCGAAAAACACCCGCTGGGACTCTGATGTCAGAAAAGGAGTGACGACCTCAGCCCACTGGTCTTGGGGCAGCTTTTCCCTGGTGGCCACTTTTTCATACATCGCCAGGTAGGTCTCGATGTCGTCTGCGGGGGTCATTTTAGGGATCGCTGCACGTACTGCTTTCCGGGCATCGTGTACGCTTGGGGTTGCTCCTGCTGACTGTAACGCCATTACATGTTGTAGCAGCAACTGGTTGGTCTCCTGCTGCTGCTTATTAGCCTCGCGTTGTTGCAGGTTAGCCTTCACGAGGGCCTTCATAACTGCCTCCATATCGTCTCTTGACACCGGTTTGAATCTAGCCGGTTTGGTAAATGACATACAACCGTGAGAGAAAAAAATAATAATATTTTCGGTGTTCACGCCAGCCTCACTGCGCTTGCCCGCATCCTCCAACAATTGTAGGGATTTGCTCTGGTAGCCAGGGTAAGCGGACGCAGTACAGAGGCAAGAACACGGTAGTAAAGCAAAAAGTTCAGTGTTTATTCACACCCAAGGAAAAACATAACACAAACACTTTGCAGAGTCCTGGTGTTAATTGACACCACAGGAATTCCTCGTGTTATTTCACACGGCCAAAGTCCACAGAACTCAAAACAAACACGTCACCTGGATATCCACAGCAGGCTTTAGGGCGCCTGGCTTCCAGCTGGTGGCTCTCATGCAGCTCCCAGAGACACAGAGCCTTCACAGCTCCACTTTCACTTGGAGGAACATACCACCCCCAGCTGAGCTGCTGGCTGGGTTTTTAAACCCCAGCCGCAAACCTGGCCTTGACGTGGGGAACAGCCACCCACCCTGCTCTTTGGCTGCTCCCAATAAGAACCGGCCCGGATCGGCTTTTCAGCCACGCTAAGAACAAACAGTGTCAGCAAGCACTAGCTGCGGCTGACACATAAAATAACCGGTTCTTATCTCACCGAGGCCAGGAACCTCGGTGACACGTACCTTCCGTCAATGACGGACCCTTGCGCCTTCCTACACCGCCTAATGTACCTCCAGACACAGAATCCAAAGTTCTTTGCTGTCAGGTGAACGCCTATTGCCTAATTTTTGGTGCCTGTACTGGCCGACTGTTAAATTTTCAACCTGTGAGCGCCTACTGCACCTCCAGACACAGAATCCAAAGTTCTTTGCTGTTAGGTGAATGCCTATTGACTGATTTTTGGGGCCTGCACTGGCCGACAGTTAAATTTTTATCCTGTGACCGCCTAATGTACCTCCAGCCAGAGTCCAAAGGTTTTTGCTTTAAGGTGATTGCCTATTGGCTAATTTTTAGGGCCTGTACTGGCCGACAGTTACATATTTATCCTGTGACCGCCTAATGTTTCTCCAGCCACAGAATCCAAAGTTCTTTGTTGTCAGATGAATACCTATTGCCTAATTTTTGGGGCCTGTACTGGCCAACAGTTACATAGTTATCCTGTGACCGCCTAATATACCTAATATACCTCCAGCCACAGAATCCAAAGTTTTTTGTTGTCAGGTGAATGTCTATTGGCTAATTTATGGGGCCTGTACTGGCCGACAGTTATATATTTATCCTTTAATCGCCTAATGTACCTCCAGCCACAGAATTCAAAGTTCTTTGCTGTCAGATGAATGCCTATTGCCTAATTTTTGGGGCCTGTACTGGCCGACAGTTACATAGTTATCCTGTGACCGCCTAATATACCTCCAGCCACAGAATCCAAAGTTCTGTGCTGTCAGGTGAATTCCTATTGGCAAATTTTTGGGGCATGTACTGGCCGACAGTAAAATTTTTATTCTGTGACCGCCTAATGTACCTCCAGCCACAGAGTCCAAAGTTTTTTGCTGTCAGGTGAATGACTATTGGCTAATTTTTAGGGCCTGTACTGGCCGACAGTAACATATTTATCCTGTGACAGCCTAATGTACCTCCAGCCACAGAATCCAGAGTACTTTGCTGTCAGGTGAATGTCTATTGGCTCATTTTTGGGACCGGTACTGGCCGACAGTTATATATTTATCCTGTAATCGCCTAATGTACCTCCAGCAATAGAATACAAAGTTCTTTGCTGTCAGATGAATGCCTATTGCCTAATTTTTGGCTCCTGTACTGGCCAACAGTTACATAGTTATACTGTAACCGCCTAATATACCTCCAGACACAGAATCCAAAGTTCTTTGCTGTCAGGTGAACTCTTATTGCCTAATTTTTGGGGCCTGTACTGGCCGACAGTTACATTTTCATCCTGTGACCGCCTAATGTACTTCCAGACACAGAATCCAAAGTTCTTTGCTGTCAGGTGAATGCCTATTGCCTAATTTTTGGAGCCTGTTCTGGCCGACCGTTAAATTTTTATCCTGTGACCGCCTAATGTACCTCCAGCCACAGAATCCAAAGTTCTTTGCTGTCAGGTGAATGCCTATTGGCTAATTTTTGGGGCCTGTACTGTCTGACAGTTACATTTTCATCCTGTGACCGCCTAATGTACCTCCAGCCACAGAGTCCAAAGTTTTTTGCTTTAAGGTGAATGCCTATTGGCTAATTTTTAGGGCCTGTACTGGCCGACAGTTATATATTTATCCTTTAATCGCCTAATGTACCTCCAGCCACAGAATTCAAAGTTCTTTGCTGTCAGATGAATGCCTATTGCCTAATTTTTGGGGCCTGTACTGGCCAACAGTTACATAGTTATCCTGTGACCGCCTAATATACCTCTAGCCACAGAATCCAAAGTTCTGTGCTGTCAGGTGAACTCCTATTGCCTAACTTTTGGGTCCTGTACTGGCCCACAGTTACATAGTTATCCTGGGACCGCCTAATGTACCTCCAGCCACAGAATCCAAAGTTCTTTGTTGTCAGGTGAATTCCTATTGGCTAATTTTTGGGGCATGTACTGGCCGACAGTAAAATTTTTATTCTGTGACCGCCTAATGTACCTCCAGGCCCAGAGTCCAAAGTTTTTTGCTGTCAGGTGAATGACTATTGGCTAATTTTTAGGGCCTGTACTGGCCGACAGTAACATGTTTATCCTGTGACAGCCTAATGTACCTCCAGCCACAGAATCCAGAGTACTTTGCTGTCAGGTGAATGTCTATTGGCTCATTTTTGGGACCTGTACTGGCCGACAGTTACATAGTTATCCTGTAATCGGCTAATGTACCTCTAGCCATAGAATACAAAGTTCCATGCTGTCAGATGAATGCCTATTGGCTAATTTTTGGGGCCTGTACTGGCCGACAGTAAAAAAAAAATTCTATAGCCATATAGTTACACCCTTGTCTCACTCCTCTGCCTCTCATTATGGTGGCGTATGAACCTCATTCACCATAAGGACATCCTAATGTCACAGGGTCATGTGACTGTGCCCCCCACCCCATACTGTGCCCCTCACCCAGTACTGTGGCCCCTTATACCCTGAATTGTTCCCTCCTACCACACCCAGTGCAGTGTCCCTAGTCATTTCCTGTACTGTGCCCTCTTATAACCTTTTATCTAGTCAGGGTATGGCGGTATTATCCGGTCACTGTACAGAGGTGTTATCCGGTCAATGTATGGCGATGGTATCCAATAACTGGATGGCCATAACTGTATCCCTTTTTCTGCCCACACCATCCTTTTTTAGACCTGGCATGAGCAGGAAAAATATGCAGATTGTGGTGCTAAGGACCTTTGCGCCACAATCTGTGTCAGAAGTACGCTTAACATAGACGTATTTCTATATAATAAATGACCACCTAATTGTATTATTATTTGGGGTAGGGCTAATATCTTTATATTATATACATTCTAGTGTATTATACTGTGCCTTCTATTTCCCAGTAGAAAATCATCTTTGGGAAACACAGTCCTCACCCCTGACCACCAGGACCAAGTAGCGCTCTGTCAGTACATGGCGGCTTCCCCTCTCCGCCACGCTGCTCCGCTGTGTACTGGCGCTTATTCTGACACTAGGGCTGGGTTCACGTCCTATTTTTTGCCATCCTTTTAATGCATACCAAAAATGTATGCATTACCAGATGCCTCAGACTGATGCCGTACAATGGAGTCCGTTCACCATACAGTTTCATGGTAGAAATAAATTTACGTTAACGTATGCATTTTTTTTATGGACTCTGCAGGATACAAAAATGTGGAGTGCTGCACATTTGTATACATCAAACCGAAAGGAAATAAAATTTTTCTAGGTTCCAGCATGGCACATTTTTGAGAGTTTCCCTTTAAGACGCATACAAATGGCCCCTGATTAAAATACATATTTTTTGTGGGAATTTTTGCCAATGATCCCCCTATGGTATATCACTGTCCATGTTGTGGGACTATTTGTGTATTACTAGAAACTGTTTGCAGGCTGCAAATATGACCGGAAGGTTTTTCAGGTTCGCCTGCCATTAAAGTGAATGGGGCCCGCCGTGAACGCGCAGTTTGCGAACATTTGATCGCGGACGTGCGTTTGTAAATCGTCCCGGCCGATATTCGTCCATCACTAGTCCCCACATCACTTTCAGAAAGAGCTTCCTATTCATTGGCACAACACACATTTTAATGTCAATGAGAAAGCACAAAAGAAAGGGGCAAATTATTTTGGGAAATGTTACTTGAAGAATTTTGTCAGTAATTTAGCCAATTTATTCTTTAACCTGTTAGTCTGAGCTGCTTCTTTAAGCTGTGTAAGTACTTCCAGGTGACACATATGCTTTCTCTCTTATAGAAATACACTAAATCTTAGTCTTTGGTGTAGATTTATCTTATGATGTTTGGACTTAGCACTTTCTAAATCCTATTTGCATGAAAGACTGTTACATATTACATTTGCTTTTGTTCAAAACTTTGTAATAGGATATATATAGCCCATTCAGATGAGGCTTATCATAGAAAATATAGTTACATTTGAACACAATGCAAAACGCTCTACTTAAATAGAAAATAATATGATAGGCCAGTGTTGGCGAACCTATGGCACGGGTGCCAGAGGTGGCACTCAGAGCCCTCTCTGTGGGCACTCACACCATGGAAAAAGTCTATGGTGTACCAATATGCCTTAGACTTTTCCTGCCATTCATCAGCGCAGGGCGCACTATGAACAGCACAGGCAGCGCATTGAATGTAGGCAGGCTATTATAGCCAAATGATAAAGTACATGGAAGATATACTATACTGGACTGTTGTATTCAGGGTAAATTGCTGTGTTGGCACTTTACGATAAATAAGTGGGTTTTGGGTTACAGTTTGGGCACTCGGTCTTAAAAAGGTTAACCATCACTGTGATGTACATGGAAATCTATGGGTCTAATATATTTGTATGTCTCCAAATTTCATACAGAATTTGTGAGAAGAAAATGGTGGAATGTTTTTTCCCCTACTAGCACTGCTTTGTAATATTATACCTGGAATTGTTCTCTGTAGAGCTAACCCATGGACACCACATGGATTTACTATGGCTCCATGATGCAATACAGGCTCTATGTACTTGGTTTTACCATGTTCACCTTAGGCAGAATTCACATTGTTTTTGTAGTATAACAAATTATTAGTTTTTTTCCTTTTTTTTTTTTTTCTTGCATCCAATGTCCTCAATGAAAAGGAAGAAAAACCATTGTGATGTGCAGATGTGAATCCCTGGGGACTACTGCCAAGTTAAAGGGAATCTGCCACCAGTGACCTCCCTATCAAACCGTTTTCCTAGACACATAGCTATGGTTCACCTGATTAAAATAATGTTTTTCTTTTGTGTATCTGAGGCTCCGTTCCTGAGTTCTGATACTTTGATATATGAAAATTAGGCCTCTGGTGCAATGAGGGTGTCACCATTGTCCTTGTTGCACCCGAGATCCACTCCTTTCTATGGTTAGCCCCTCACACATTGATGACATTGAGAGGTCCAGGCAGCAGTAGAGCAGTGAGGGAGGAGCTGTCATAGAAAGGAGAAGTGCTTGGATGCAACAAGAGCAATGGTGATACCCTTGTTGCTCCAAAAGACTAATTTTCATATTAAGAAAAAGTATCATACAGTAACTCAGGAACAGAGCCTCAGGTCAACAAAAGAACAGAATTTAAACCAGGTGAACCTCAGCAATTTGTCTATGCAAACAGCATGATAGGGAGGTAGCTGGTGATAGATTCCTTTTAAATGTTGGTATTTGTTCTTTATGCACTCACTTATTTATGCAGTGTGTGATATTCCTAACCACAATGTATGTGCAACAGACAGTTAATATTAGCAGACTGTTTAGATAACAAGGTTGATGTTCTTGGTCCACCCCTTGGCTAGTTAGATAGTCTCATCTGAGCAGAGCTACAGGAAGGACATGTGTGTATGAGAGTTCCTTCAGACCAGGCTCATGTCTAGAGAGCCTCTGTCTTTGAAACTACAGCTGCCAAAAAAGTACCTTTTCTATAAGCGTATCCCTGAAGACGTTTATAAAAGGTCCAGAACCTTTCAGGCTGTGCAGGATTCTGACAGCAAGGTATTCACTCGTTTATGGCATTGAGACTTTGCTGCTGTGGAACAGATTATTGCCTTTGGCACCAATCAAACTTTGAGACAGACGGGTCATCTGTATCTAAAATCGGCACACATCACCCTGGAAATTGCAGAAAGGGTTAACACAAATAGTATAGCATGTCTATGGTTACTTGGAGAGACTGCAAAGTGTTCTTTGGAGAGAGTCAATGAGTACTATTACCTCTTTCACTGATGCTGCCTATATATAGCTATTAGGAGGATATTATACTGTGATATATTTTGGAACTGGGCCTTTTGCTGCTGAATGTACTGCTACTTCCATCGTCAATGTAATAAAGAAGGATGTTATCTATTGCAAACAACGGGCCTGATTACTGACTCCATTATCCATCTGCCGGCCCTGCATCCATACTCCTGCCTTGCACCCAGTCAAGCTGTTCAAAATGTTCACTGTTACACCAACTACCACTAGTCAGGAGCTTCAACACCAGGGTGTGCCCCAAGGGAAGAAAGGGTGTGCACTCCAGTTTCTGCACAGCCCTGTGATTACTACTACCACCATTTTAGCCACTACCACTCCCTTCCTCCTCATTTCCCCTCTGGCTTACTCGAGATGAATTAGGTAAAATGAAAAACTATTTTGGTGGCTATTTGGACATCTAATGCTAAACAATACTTTTGGCAGTTTTTTTTACAACAGCATGGAGCATGAATCTTAGAAAAGTAGACGTAATATACATGGTTTCTTATATAAAGAGCATTGTTTTAGGGGTGATAACAGTTACTTAGTGCCTTAAGGAGCTATCTGGTTCTTCTGCCTCTTTAGAAGACACCAATATTGCAAAATAAAATGGTCAGTGGAGAGCCTTGTACAGAATTATTTCATTGGTGCCAAGAGCTTCAAGTTATATCTGACCAACCAGACAATATTGGTCGTTTATATTCTTTCCCTATATAACTATTACAGTTTATATTCAGCCACATAATGTGATCTTCTGCAAGAAACTGGTTAAGTCTGAAGGTTGAACTTTTTCCTATCAAAGTGCTACTGTATGTGTTAACAACCCCTAAACTTCACGGGTGGAGGCACAAAGCGTACATTTCAACTTGCATCTGTGCCAACATTTTTTTAAATAAAAAAAAATCCTAACTAAAAGATATTTTTCATATGTTTGCTTTTAACTTAGTACCTAATTTCTACCTACTTTATTTTATATGAGGCTCATTGTAACATTTAGTTTAGGTCAAGTTTAAATTTCAGGCCAATTCAGTAAAATCACTGTGATGTATTATAATTATTTCACTTATAACATTGATTTATTGAGTGATGACCTATAAATCAGTTTTATTGGTTTTGTGTGTGTTATTAGTAGTTTATTATTCAAACCATAACAAATCAATTTATGAGTAGATCACCACAAGGTCACAAAGTCCTTCCTGGACTCACATTGTATAAAAAATGTATAAGGCTCTAAAGCTGGGATATTTTGACAAGCTAAAAGCCAAATTTTGATTTATATTTAATACTTACTTTCTTAGGTTAATGCGCACTCAGCAAAATGCTGCCAAATTAAAATCATTAGAAATATTACCCTTGAAATGTATTTTTACCACACACTTTCAGTAAATAATTCTCACACATTAAAATACTTATAAGTTGTGGGGAAAAAGTTGCAAGCCTTTATTGTTAAGAAAATAAATAGGACCTATGTGCATGAGATTGCTTCACTGTACATTTGAAGTTGGTCCTGCTATGTGCTTAAGATCTTATGTAAAGTGGCCACTATTGCATTTCCACATATTGGTTGCGCCCAGCTTTTCAAGAGGTTTCATTTAAACAGTTAGAGTAGTTTCCCCTAATGAGAAGCTGATCTGAGATGCCACCTATAGTAACACATAGCCTCCAGTTTGATAACTAAATACAGTATATAAATAAATAAACCAATTGACTAAGTCGTTGTCAGAATTATATATTTTTTTTTCTTAAAACCTCCAATCACATGCAGTTATTTAAGGTTATGATCAGATCAACTGGACAATGATGAGGTGTAGCTATAAAGGGGAGGGGGGCGGCAAATAAATAACTACCACACTAGTATGAGTGCCATATGGTAGGTGAGATACCCTGTTACTGAATTTGTATACGGTCACAACCACTTCAAGTTATTCCTCTACTAGTGCTTCATTTCAATTGTAAGAAACGTTGGCTACAACTATTTAACCCCTTAATGACCAGGCCTGAAAAGGTCTTAATTACCTGCACATTTATTTTGCCTGCATATTTTAGCAGCTATAACGTTTCTTTATGTTTGTTTGTTTTTTCATTGGATTTATGCTGGATAAATATTGTTTTGGCATTAGACCTCCAAATGACATATAGTTCCCAAATAATATAAAGAATAAAGACCAAAACATATATCACTAAACAATATTTATAAATATATATAATAAATATAAAAACCTTAAAAACCAACATAAGTAGTTGGTAATATAGCTGCTCACTTATGACAAAAAACCATTAGGCCTCTTTCAGACGGGCGTTGCGGGAAAATGTGCGGGTGCGTTGAGGGAACACCCGTGATTTTTCTGCTCGAGTGCAAAACATTGTAATGCATTTTGCACTCGCGTGAGAAAAATCGCGCATGTTTGGTACCCAAACCCGAACTTCTTCACAGAAGTTCGGGCTTGGGATCGGTGTTCTGTAGATTGTATTATTTCCCCTTATAACATGGTTATAAGGGAAAATAATAGCATTCTGAATACAGAATGCATAGTACAATAGCGCTGGAGGGGTTAAAAAAATAATAATTATAATTTAACTCACCTTAGTCCACTTGATCGCGATGCCCGGCATCGCCTTCTGTCTCCTTTGCTGAACAGGACCTGCGGTGAGCGTTCATTACAGGTCAAGGACCTGTGGTGACGTCACTCCGGTCATCACATGATCCATCACCATGGTAAAAGATCATGTGATGGATCATGTGATGACCGGAGTGACGTCACCACAGGTCCTTGACCTGTAATGAATGCTCACCACAGGTCCTGTTCAGCAAAGGAGACAGAAGGAGATGCCGGGCATCGCGATCAAGTGGACTAGGGTGAGTTAAATTTTTTATTTATTTTTTTTAACCCCTCCAGCGCAATTGTACTATGCATTCTGTATTCAGAATGCTATTATTTTCCCTTATAACCATGCTATAAAGGAAAATAATGATGATTGGGTCTCCATCCCGATCGTCTCATAGCAACCGTGCGTGAAAATCGCACCGCATCCGCACTTGCTTGCGGATGCTTGCGACTTTCACGCAGACCCATTCACTTCTATGGGGCCTGCGTTGCGTGAAAAACACTGAATATAGAGCATGCTGCGAATTTCACGCAATGCACAAGTGATGCGTTAAAATCACCACTCATGTGCACAGCCCCATAGAAATGAATGGGTCGGTATTCAGTGCGGGTGCAATGCGTTCAACTCACGCATCGCATCCGCGCGGAATACTCGCCCGTGTGAAAGGGGCCTTAGACAAGTGCATATATTTTTCAAAATAGTCCAAAAATACCAGGGAATGTAACAATAGGTTCACATACATACAATGGTATATATATTATAACAGAGTAAAGTATACCATAAACAATAAAGTGCATACACGAACTGGGTTAGTAAAGTGTATAGGAGAACCTATGAAATCATGACCCAAAGTACCTAAATGAAAAAAAGCAACAATATACAGACCCATAAGGGAGAGAGGACAATATTGCAGTAGCCAAGCACTTGTTACTCCGATGCGCGTTTCGTTTTGCAGTCAGCCTCCTCAAGGGGTAACGGTATTGTGCGGGGGGGAAATAAGCTTTTTTTTTTTTTTTTTGCTGTCAAAATATAGGAAAACCCAAATTTCTGTTTACATTTTAGGGCATTCACATGCTACAATAAACAATCTGATAAATGGATTCTTCAGATTATTACAGTCATTTTTTCATACAGGCAATTTTTTTATTTTTATTATTTCATGTGTGCATAATGATATTTGTTTTACACTAAATAATGGAGTTTTTCATTTGTTTTCTCAAAATCCCATTGTGGGATTCTGACTTTTAATGGTACAGTGGATATAAAAAGTCTACACACCCCTGTTAAAATATCAGGTTTCTTTCAAAGATGATTTTTACTAGGATTTTTCAATGTAAACTTACATTTAAAACATTGAAGTATGTTTATGTAAACACAATCAATAAAGAATAATTTTCAAACGTTTCCAGCTACATCAAAGTATTGGTAGTATGGTTTGAATGCTAATAAAATAACACTATGAGGCTCAACTCGAGTTATACTATCTTTTATGTTTGATGTTCTATGTTGAATCCTACTTCGTAGCATATTGAAGCATGAAAATTTATAAAATGTCAGGTTTCTGTGATGTAAAGAAATGAGACAAAGATAAATCATTTCAGAATTTTTTCCACCTTTAATGTGACATAAACTGTACAGTACAACTCAATTGAAAAGCAAACTAAAATCTTTTATGTGGAGGTAAGAAAACAAACAAAAAAATAATGTGGTTGCATAAGTGTGCACACCCTCTTATAACTGGGGATGTAGCTGTGTTCAGAATTAAGCAATGACATTCAAAATCATGTTAAATAGGAGTCAGCATACACCTGCCATCATTTAAAGTGCCTCTGGTTAATCCCAAATAAAGTTCAGCTGCTCTAGTTGGTCTTTCCTGAAATTTTCTTAGTCGTATCCCACAGCAAAAAACATGGTCCACAGAGAACTTCCAAAGCATCAGAAGGATTTCACTGTTAAAAGGTATCAGTCAGGAGAAGGGTACAAAAGAATTTCCAAGGCATTAGATATACCATGGAACACAGTGAAGACAGTGATTGTCAAGTGGAGAAAATATGGCACAACAGTGACATTACCAAGAACTGGACGTCCCTCCAAAATTGATGAAAAGACGAGAAGAAAACTGGTCTGGCAGGCTACCAAGAGGCCTACAGCAACATTAAAGGAGCTGCAGGAATATCTGGCAAGTACTGGCTGTGTGGTACATGTGGCAACAATCTCCCATATTCTTCATATGTCTGGGCTGTGGGGTAGAGTGGCAAGACGAAAGACTTTTCTTACAAAGAAAAACATCCAGGCCAGGCTACATTTTGCAAAAACACATCTGAAGTCTTCCAAAAGCACGTGGGAAAAGGTGTTATGGTCTGATGAAGACAAGGTTGAACTTTTTGGCCATAATTCCAAAAGATATGTTTGGTGCAAAAACAACACTGCATATCACCAAAAGAACACCATAACCACAGTGAAGCATGGTGGTGGCAGTATCATGGTTTGGGGCTGTTTTTCTTCAGCTGGAACTGGGGCCTTAGTTAAGCTAGAGGGAATTATGAATAGTTCCAAATACCAGTCAATATTGGCACAAAACCTTCAGTCTTCTGCTAGAAAGCTGAACATGAAGAGGAACTTCATCTTTCAGCATGACAACGACCTAAAGCATACATCGAAATCAACAAAGGAATGGCTTCACCAGAAGAAGATTAAAGTTTTGGAATGTCCCAGCAAGAGCCCAGACCTGAATCCGATTGAAAGTCTGTGGGGTGATCTGAAGAGGGCTGTGCACAGGAGATGCCCTCGCAATCTGACCGATTTGGAGTGTCTTTGCAAAGAAAAGTGGGCAAATCTTGCCAAGTCAAAATGTTGCCATGCTGTGTACTCATCCAGATGCGATGTGTTTAGCGAATGCAAAGCATTTGGAATGAATCCTGACCCATTCATTTCAATGAGCTTTTTTCAATCATAGTCTTTGCATTCAGGTAAAATCGCAGCATGTTCTATATTGTGCATTTTTCATGCAGCTCTGGCTCCATAGAAGTGAATGGGGCTTATGTGAAAAGCGTAAGGCATCCGGATGCAATGCGTTTTTTACTGATGATTACAGGGAGATGTAGGTTATCCTTCAGTTTTTCTTTAGGTACGTGAAAAACATATGAAATCCGGATACAATTCGGATGGAAAAAAAGGCACACAGTGCAATCGTAGAAAAAACTGATTGAACGTGCATGCAAAACCATCAGTTTTTCCCTGAATGGATTCTGACATAATCCATATCACTCATGTGAAAGAGGCATAAGGCACTGCTGCAGACGGCTCTGCACCGTCCAACATCAAAAGACAGTAGGCCGACATGTTTATTGTTTTTCTGTAATATATAACTATAACTGTTTTTACAAGAAGTCGCAAGTACTGTCATGTCACATTTCCCAATTTTGTAAATGTGTAGGCACCTCTATTATAAATCTGTATTTAGCTGGTGTATAACTAATATTGATGATAATACCAAATACACTTTAGTGCTTTATTGTTAACCACAATACCTTTTAGTTGTCCTTCAAAAATCTGTATAAACTATTTCTTTATATAATCGATCTTTTCTTTCTAAGAACCCCTTTGGCTTCTAACGGTTTCAGAGAAAACAAACATGAACCACGTAGATCTCAGTTGTAATTTATTTGTTAGTAATTAAGGGATAATTTAAGGCGAGCTGATTGCTCTTAAACATATTTAACGTATAATAATTACGAAGCTGGAGCCATGAGCAGACACCGCCAGGTTTTTCAATCCTTACTTAAAAAGAAATCCATCAAAAAGGGCTGACATCCATCTGCTGCTCATTGAATACTGTGCTACAGTGCCAATGATTCTGTGCATTTTAAGTAATGGTGCGAGGACCTAGACTAAGTGTTTAGTAAGTGCCTTTAGGTAGTGAGACACTAGTTTATTTGTTTTGGCAATAATTGTCTTCATTGCCTGCAGGGGAGGGTGGCTGAAATAGCTACTATGTTTAGAAACAAGATTGCCCTGTCCAGGCGGCTTGTCACCAAAGTTCAACTTTGTTATATCTTTGTTTATTCCGAGCGCACCATTTTCTAAATTTAGCTCACCGACTCTTTATGGGATTGACTGATGTGTCCAGTCTGGACATTAATGTGAAGACACAATGATCTTCCACGTAGACTTAGAGGAAGGAGCCATTGTAATAACTTTTAGAACTGCTTAACACTGATTAATGAACTTCTAGCTTGTTATTCTACACCTTAGAATGGCATTACCTCTATTAAACATTGCCTGGAAAGAAGTAGATAGGAAAATATAAAAGTTTTCATGTATTTAGAAGCTGTCAAGTGCTCAGAATGCATTAAATAAGCTATATATCTCATGAAAGTGTATTAGTTATTTTCTATTTACACGTTATATACTTATTTATATATATTTGATTATGCTGTTATATGTGTAAAAATTAGAACTATAGGCATTTACATAAATAATCCATATGTGACAATTTAATTAAATAAAATATACTATGTTTGACTATTAATAAAGATATCCTTTGCAGATACTACATTTAAAGGTCTTATTAGAAAAAGGATCTGCTTTTTTCCTGAAACACTGACAATCTTGCCCTTAGGCTGTGTCTTATATTGCAGTAATTTGAATAAGGAAGAGATCCATTATCAAATACAACAAATGGAGAAGAGTGGAACAGTTTCTGGCTGAAAAACAGACCATTCTGATTATCACAGAAAGCCTTTTAAGGACATGATCGAAAACCTAAAAAGAGGTTTTACAGTAGGATTTCTAGTAGAACTCTCTGTTTTGAAAATAATAGTTGTTTTAGTGAAAGATCTACATTTGCATTTTCGAGCCCCAGATATATTTTCTATCCTTTCTGTGGAAGCATTTCTTATATACCTTTATCTGGAAAAATAAACATCTATCTGCAAATATTTCATTTGGATATTGACCCCTTTAGGACCCAGCCAGTTTTCACCTTCAGGACCAAGCCTAATTTTGCAAATCTGACATGTGTAATACATTTGGGATGCTTTCGATTGCAAGCGGTTCTGAGATTGTTTTATCATGACTGTATTGTCACATCATATTGTAATTCATGCTAGCAGTAAATTTGGGTTGATATGTTTTACCTGTATTTTTTTTTAAATGCAACATTTACAGAAAATATTGAATAATTAGCAATTTTCTAAATTTGAATTTCTCAGTCTTTAAGACAAATGTTGATACCTCACAAAATAGTTATTAATTAACATTCACCATACACTGACTTGGCATCATTTTGTAAATGTTATTTTATTTTTTTAGGATGTTAGAAGGCTTAGAATTTTAAAAGTAATATTTAAAATTTTTAAGAAACTTTCCAAAACCTACTTTTTAAGCACCAATTCAGTTCTGAAGTGACTTTGAGTGACCTACTTAATAGACACCACCCATAAATGACACATTATAGAAACTACCCCCCCTCAAATTATTCAAAAATAATTTTAGAAACATTGTTAACCATTTAGGTGTTCCATAGGATTAAAAATGTAAAAAATAAATTGTGTGCAGATTTTCCATTGTAATCCATTTTTTCCTGTAACAAAGCAAGGGTTAAGAGCAAAACAAACATCAATATTTAATATCCTAATTCTGAAGTTTATAGAAACACCCCATACATGGTTGTAAACTGCTGCATGGGCACACAGCAGGGTTCTGAATAGAAGGAGTGTCATGATTTTTGGAGGGAAAATATTTTCAGAGACCCTGAAGTATCTCTACAGTAGAAACCTCCCAAAAGTGACCCCATTTTGTAAACTACACCACTCAAGGAATTTATGAAGGGGTGTAGTGAGCATTTTGATAGAAAAGGTTTTTTGCTAAATTAATGCATAGCAGATGGTGAAAAATGAAAATTGCAATTTTTCTACAGATATGCCAATTCAGTGTCTAATATATTATGCCAATCATGTGCCAGTGTGAAAAGTCAGCCCTCTTATTATTATGCTGTGCTTCCTGGTTTTAGAAACACCCTACATATGGTTCCATTCTTTTGCCTGAATATATGAGAGGGATCAGGAGTAAAAAAGGATCATGCATATATCACTTGTGCTGCCAACTGCAGAGGTTCTGGAGTGAAATAATAAATGAAACCCCTGAGAAGTGATTTCATTTTGTAAACTCCACCCTTCAAAGTATTAGGTGATGGAGTGAGCATTTTGAGGACACATTTTGCAGAAATTAATGCTCAGTGGACCATGCAAAATGAAAATTGGCTTTTTTCCATAGATATAGCATTTCCCAGTGCCCAATATGGTGTGCCCAGCTAGTGCCATATGAGACTCACACCTCACTTCTTAGATTTCTAAGCGGGTTTAGTGGGTGTGGAAATGCCATAAATGTGGATGTAAGCTAATGTATGGGCATGCAGCAGGGCTAAGAATTGAAGGAGCACCATTTGGTTTTTGGAACATGGATTTTGCTGGAATGGTTTTCGGTCCCTACATCACATTTGCTGAACCCCTGAGGTACCCATACAGTGGAAACCCCCAGTAGGTGACCGCATTTTGTAAACTACACCCCTTAGGTTATTTATCAAGTTGCAGAGTGAGCATTTTGACAACACATATATTTTGCAAAAATAAATGAGCAGGGGGAGGTCCAAAATAAATATTGCAAGTTTTCCACAGATAGAGAATATCAGTATCCATTATATTGTGCCCAGCTTGTGCCATCTGAGACTTACAGCTGAAAACAACCCTTAAATGCCATAAATATGGGCATACACTGCTGTTTGGGTATGATCATAGTTCAAAAGGGAAAGACCATCTTTTGTTTTTGCAGCAGAGATTTTGGTTTATGGGCACCTTTATGGGCGCCATGTTGCTCTGGCACAGCTTTGGCACTACCAGTACGGTTATGTTCTGAGAATCATGTGTTTTTTTATTTTCTATTTACTGAGCAGTGTGAGGGCTTTTATTTTGTGGGATAATTTGCGATTATGATTGGTACTATTTTTAGGTACACATAACTTTATCACTTTTTATTTCACTTTTTGGGTAGAAGGATAAATAAAAGGCATACTGTTTTGTACTGCATTGAAACTCTCAGTATTACACTGTCAGTTCACCTATGAAACCCAACCTGGCAGGCTCAGAGGCCTTTCTAAGGCCTTGGACTGCCATAGCAACCATCGGTACCCTGTGATTGCACTGTGAGGAACTGATAGGGTGAGAAAGGGAACTTTTTCTATAAACCCATTAGATGTGGCACTCAGCAATGAGGAGTTAAATTGCTGGCAGTTTCAGCAGTGGCCTATCTCGCAGTAACATCCAGGCCCCTGTCCTGATCGGGAAAACAGCTTTTGTGCCAGCCTGATAACCGCCCGGTAATAGTATGGCTCGGTTCATTAACTCCTTTCCCACTGCGTCATATATATACAACAAAGGTCAGGAAGGAGATAAGTATATTAGGATATAAATGTTGAAATGTCTATAAGGAGGTTTCTAGTCTGAAATACATCAGAAAATTATTCTTCTCCAATGTGTCTTTTAATGTAGAAAAAAAAATAGATTTTTATGATATACTGTAGTTCCAGACAATTCTACCTCCAGTTCCTATTTTTCTCAAATGATGAAAAAATAACATCCGTTTTGCATCATTTTTTAAATCTGTCACCCATTGACCTCAATGACAAAGAAAAAAGCCTGATCATGACAGATTTGGCAAAGAATTCTATTCATTTCTATAGAACTCAACGGATGTCAGAGTACATCAGTCTTCATCTGTTCAGTCTTCATCAGTATTTTTTATCATTAAGGTCATTGGGTGACAGATTGAAAAACTGAAGTAAAATTGAACTGGAAATTGTTTTTGTACCTTTAGATCAGTTGCAGAATGCAGAGCAAAAATAATATATAAAAAAACATAAAGCAAGTGAAACATAATCAGACAACATATGACTAGATACATTCCCATGCAGCCCTATAAATGCCAACTTTTTTTATTTTTGACATATGTCCTCTTCCTAAGTATATAAGGTGCACTCCTGGTTTATTAAGTCATATGTTTGACTTATCACCATATATGATAGCTGCTAGCCATAGCATATGTGCAACCTGTAGGCAAGGGGGTTAACTGCTACTTAAACATGACACTGCTTCCAACTGTATGTTAGGTTCTATATTAACAGCTATACAGCCTTGGCTCACAATTACTGATGCGCAGGGCCGTCTTTAAGGCGGGACAAAAGGGGCAGCTGTCCCGGGCCCAGTTGCTCCCGGGGGACCCAAGGCTGCTGCCTCTTGAGCCCCGCCGGTCCCGCAGTGCGGCGACAGGCCCTCCCTATATGTTAAGTGCGGCTGCGCTGCGCTCACTGTCAACAAACCTACTTAACTACCTCTAACTACTTCTTCCGCTCCGTACTTGCGGGCTGCCCAGGCGTGAGTTCGTTGCGCAATCCCGAGAGACCTGTCAACTCCCGCCGAGGGTCTCGCGGAAGCACACGCTGACGGGATTGCACAATGAACTCACGCCTGGGCAGCCCGCAAGTACGGAGCGGAAGAAGTAGTTAAAGGTAGTTAAGTATTTATTTTTTTTGTCAATGTATGCACACACTGGCTTCACTTCGAGGGGAGGGCAATGATTGGGGGATCTGTGGTGCGGCCGGCAGTAACTCTAAATTTAGAAAGAAAGAATGGATAATGCATACACCAGCTTCCTATCTGGGAGAGGGGGAGGGGGGTTGGGGGGTGGCGTTGGATGATCTGTGGTGTGGCCGGCACTAATGTCTGAATTCAGAAAGTCAAATTTTCTAAAGAGCACAACGGGGTGGCACTGCCCAAAACTTTCTCCCAAGACATAAAAAACCTCCAATGCCGGGTTTTCCTCACTACAGATGGTGCTCTGCCTCCAAATCACAACAACTTATGTCACAAAGGAGAAAACAAATGTGGGCGGCACTTGCCAAAAAAGTAGCTTCTTTATTCAGACATCATTATTGCAGACATCAAACATTATTGTTGCAGACATGGAGCGGACTTGGCATAGCGCAGACAACAAGGATCGTGGCGACGGGCAATTCGCACCTCAGCGCATTGCATGGTAGGGTGTGGGAAGGCGGGATCCAGGGGGCCCAAGTAAATTGATAAATTCTATCAATATTAAAGACTGCCCTGCTGATGCATATTCATTAACCAGGAAAATTTGGTGGGCATTGGGGAATTTTTCGGGAACAGAAGAGGTTGTTGTCTGCTGAACTGTTGTACGGGACCCATTTACTGTTCTTGCACAAGGAACCTTTGCTGTCTACCCCCAGGAATCTGTGAGCTATCCACACATAGTTGACTTTGACTATGCTTTTCAGTACAATTGTCATACAATTGCATACATTGTGTCTCAGGGTATATGTTAGGAGCATTTCACGATCTATATACCAAACATTCTAAAAACTAAGTCTAAACAGAACCTTACACTTGAGTCAAAAGTTACTGTTATCAATTTGCCAACTGGGACATAATACATGGATAGCATTTTAGAGCTAACTATTATTATTTTTTTTTTTTAAGAATTACTTAAAGGGGTAGTCCAATGAAAAATATTCTAACTTTCTCAAACCAGCAACTGGATCTGAATACTTTTGTAATTGCATGTAATAAAAAATTTAGTATAGCCAGCGAGTTATTCAATAAAATGTATCTGTACAGCACAACCTGCTGTTTGTTCTTTTCCTTATTTCTCCATCCACCTCACTGAGGTGGTGGCATATGCTCAGTTTAAATGTTTAACTGTCACCAACCCTCTCTACTGTTAGAAGCTGCAGCAGAAAGAACAAGTTCCCCTGAGCTGCCAGCCTGAAAACTATTTCGCAGAGCAATTAATAGGAAGATCTCTGTATTTATGTGCGGTATAGGGCTGGTTCTAGCATTGTTAGAAAGAGAAAATGATGTACTATATTATGTCTCATTTAAAAAAATTGACATCAGTCATGGCATAACCCCTTTAATATTCATTTATAACCCAAAATTTCCAACAACACTTGGTACATTTATCCGGAATACCATGCTTCGCACTACACATGCTTACATGCCATCATCTTACATTTAACATTAGATTTTTTAATTTAAAATATTCAATAAAGTGCATTTTTAACATGAACAAACATAAATGAACCCTGAAAATACTGAGCCGATCATCCCTTCCTTATGATTTGAACAAATTTTTATAGTATATTAAAGAGGTTATCCCACAATTAAAAATAAAATATCTAGACTAAGACATACCATTATTTTACCTATATCAGTGCTGCTCTCCAGTGTCCAGTAATAATGTTACTATAGATCCACCCCAGCCAGATTCTTCCTTGCTTAAACCTGGCATATGTTATTCTTGCCATAAAAATTGTAGACTATGATATTGTTGTTAGACACTTTCTTTGGGACAGTATCAACAATTAAACATTTAACCAAAATTCAAGCACCATCAACAGAATAAACTGGTAAAATGAGCTTAGCTCTGTTACATTCTTTCCATTACTGTGCCTCATAAATGGAAAATTGGATGCAGTAACTTTTCTTCCAATGATTCTTTGGTCAACTATAAGAAACATAAACAAGTGATTAATGAGGGATAGCAATTACAAAAAGAATGCTAGCTGTGATCAGCTTACTGGCTAATCCGACTATGGCACGCAACCTAAACATTAGAGCTGTCAATAGCTGGTCAGAGGCAGTTGGAAAGGCCAAGTATCTTTGGCTGCCTTACATTGAGTCATAGAATTCAAACAAGGCCCCAAGTCACAGTAATCTTAGCTGTACAGTTCTGTTTTTGAGCTTGTGATAAGCTTGTCTCTTCCTAGTTCAGCTCTGTGGCTCTGGTACAGTTCTGCAATGAATGCTTTTGCCCACCCAACAAACAGCTTTAATAAGTACCACTAGAAGACAAACAACATATTCTTTTGGGTAAGTGAATGAATCATGCTAGTAGCAGGCTGCTCATACAGCACAGAACAGCAATATGCAGTGCTTTAATTAGCTTTGGTGCCATGTAATTAGCATAGGTCAGCAATAATTTGATTTTTTAAGGGCTTATTCTTTTTTTTCTTAATGTGCTAGGACCACCATGAAAGATAAAAAAGGCTGTGTAAAGAATGCCCATATTCATCAATGTTAATTTTTTCCCAACCCAGTGTAGAAAGCATTTGGTAGTGTCCATCTTTATCAAATATATATATATTCTATTCTAAGATCTAAAAGTATATATCGAGAGATACATATATATAGATACACCATATTTCAAATCCACCAGAAGATTGAACCATACATTTTTCTCGTTAACATTTAAGAATTAAAAAATCCAGCACTCTATATTATTTGCTTACTTACCTATCAGTGGTGAATTACTGTATAACATTAAATTAAAATATCAAATTTGAGCAAAAAAATCAAGCGCTAGATAAACAATGCTAAACACTAGAATCATGTAATGCATCTGTATTACCTTTTTTCTGTTTCAATTATTTTAGCTTTGTTTTAGAGATGAGCTAATCGTTTAAAAACCAATTTCACAAAAATTTGACTGCCAAACAAATCCAAAGTTTGGCAATGTGTTTCTGATGAATCGTGCAAACAGCACCTGCGCCATTTTATAGTGAAAATAGGCAGGGAAAATGACCCTGGGAGGGAAGGGGCTTGCTTTGATTGGCTCAGAGGCTGTGAGTCAATCAGGGGTAGGATTTTGGAAGTTCCTGCAGCCTTTGTGCTGGAGACACACCTTTCTGAGCATAGCTTGTGATCTGAGAGCATGTGGCTGTGTCTTACAAAAAACAATTACAGACACAAGCCAGGTTGGTCTAGGTTTGGTAGAGACAGTATAGGGATATATTTCATTAGGTAGAAAAGTCAGGGTTTTATCATGGAAAGCAAAGAGAGAGAGGGACTATGCTTCATAATGTTTTCATTCAGTTGATGGTAATTGACAAGTTCATGTTGCATTGCAAATTCTGCAATCAATAAAATCCTGCAACAATCAATTTTTTTCCTTGAAAATAAACAGCCAATAAACTTTTTCTTGTAAATACCTTGTTTCTAACGATCATAAGTGTTTTATAGGCTTATTGCCGGCACCAGCATTCTGCTAAAACAAGTATTTTGTCCAGATACTGAACATTTTAGTTAACACATTGTACAGCAATAACTTCATTAATATAGCAGTTTCATGCTGGCACCGATATCGGCCGTTTAACGCCTTCAATGCTGTGGTCCTTAGGGATCACTGTATGGAGGGGCTAACCATCAGGCTGCTGCTCTGCTGTGGCAGCGGCCCAATGCTTGAAAGGTAAACTGAGGAAGCTCCCTCCCCCATTGGGCCACTGCGCTGCTATGGCAGCATCCCGGTGGGTTACCATGGCAACTGGATGCCTTCACAGGCATCTGGCTTGCCATGGTATATCTAAGCCTGGCTTACTGTGAATGACAAGACACTGCAGTACACTATATAGTGTACTGCATTATAGTGATAGACGAACATCGGCCGGAACGGTTCGCGAACGCAATCAAATGTTCGCATATTGCAAGTCCGCGGCGGGCCCCATTCATTTTAAAGGCAGGCGAACTTGGAATACCTTCAGGTCATATTTGCAGCCACCAAATACTTACTAGAAGTGCACAAATAGTCCCACAACATTGACCAGATGTATTATTAGAATTTGCGATTTCCATTTATTATTTTTTTCAATGCGAAATATCAGCAATGTAATTTTCGCCTAAGCGCATGCGCAAAATATGCGCAGCCTACTACAGCAACTGGGTTTCCACTAGACCGAAGTTAGATGCAATCAGAAAAGATGGTTGGCAACAATTTTCGCAACGATTAGGAAGAATTTGACATTAAAGCAGTGTATTTGATTACATTTCACATGCATGTTATAACAATCGCTGTATATGCAGATCGAGTGTTTAAAAAAAGCGCCATTGCGAAAATCCCTAATGATGCGAATAATTTTTTCGCGGTACACACAACTTCACATTTTATAAGGTCTCATGAGATATTAATGATTTGTGCACTAAGTATTGTTGTGAGAACTTGCCACTCCAGTACAGGCCCCAAAAATTAGCCAATAGGCATTCACCTGACAGCACACAACTTTGTAGGATTCTGTGGCTGGAGGTAAATTAGGCGGTCACAGGATAAAAATTTAACTGTCGGCCAGTGCAGGCCCCAAAAATTAGCCAATAGGCGTTCACCTGACAGAAAAGAACTTTGGATTCTGTGGCTGGGGGTACATAAGGTATTTACAGGATAAATATGTAACTGTAGGCCGGTACAGGCCCCAAAAATTTGCCAATAGGCATTCACCTGACAGCACACAACATTGTAGGATTCTGTGGCTGGAGGTACATTAGGCGTTCACAGGATAAATATGTAACTGTAGGCCAGTACAGGCCCCAAAAATTAGGCAATAGGCATTCACCTGACAGCAAAGAAATTGGGATTCTGTGGCTGGAGGTACATTAGGCGGTCACAGGATAAATATGTAACTGTCGGCCAGTACAGGCCCCAAAAATTAGCCAATAGGCATTCACCTGACAGCAAAGAACTTTGGATTCTGTGGCTGGAGGTACATTAGACGGTCACAGGATAAAAATGTAACAGCCCTCTGTGATGGTGGTAACATTTCCGCCATTTTGTGTTTGTACCGGGGGTCTAAGTACGCTGCCACCCAGTACTGATCCTTGCCGTTTATGCTTTTTATACGGGGGGTCCCTCTTCAAACACTGGAGCATGAAGGCCCCCATTTGCATTAAACTGGAAGCGGTGGTGGCCTGGATCCTGCTCATCTTCCAGGATAGTGTTGTCCTCATTCTCCTCCCCCCATCCATGGACAACACCAGGGATCCCAGAAATGTTTAAAGCATGTTCTTCTTGCTCCTCCTCCGCCCCGGCACCATCCTCCTCTGACTTCTCTTCAGACTCCTGTTGTTGACTTGTCTCAGATGGAGTAGCCCCCCCTGGGAATTCATCCAGCATTGCGACTTCCTCATCTTCCTGCTCCTGCTCCTCGACGGCTTGATCAATGACACAACGCAATGCACGCTCCAGAAAGAAGGCGTAAGGTACAATGTCACTGATGGCGCCATGGCTGCGACTGACCAGTTTGGTGATCTCATCAAATGGCCGCAGAAGTCTGCATGCGTCACGCATGAGCAGCCACTGTCGCGGTAAAAAAAAAAAAAACAAGCTCCCCAGAACCTGTCCTGCCGCAGAGTTCGTACAGGTAGTCATTAACTGCACGTTTCTGCTGGAGCAGCCTATCAAGCATATACAAGGTGGAGTTCCATCACGTCGGGCAGTCACAAATCAGACATCTGACGGCTAGGTGGTGTCGCCACTGAATGTCAGCAAGCGAGCCATGGCCGTGTAAGGTCTTCTAAAATGGCCAGAGATTTTCCTGGCCTGCCGCAAGACGTCCTGGACCCCGGGGTATTTGGCAACTAATCTCTGCACAACTAAGTTCAGGACGTCTGCCATGCACGGCACGTGTGTCATTTTGCCCTGTTTCAGCGCGCCCAGCAGATTGGCACCGTTGTTGCACACCACTTTACCAACTGTCAAATTGAGCGGGGTTAGCCACTGATCTGCCTGTGACTGCAAAGCTGAAAAGAGTGCAGGACCGGTGTGGCTCTTGGCTTCCAGGCACAACAGATGCAGCACAGCATGGCAACGTCTCACCTGGCACGTCAAATAGGTTCTGGGGATCTTGGGGGGCGCAGCGGAAGAGACGGTAGCAGCAGAAAAGGAGGAGTCCGCCGAGGAGGAGAGGGAGGATGGAGTAGGAGGAGGAGAAGAAGAGGCAGGACTGCATGCAATTCGTGGCGGTAACACCAAATCTACACGGGTGCCATGGGTTGCATGCTTGACAGCCGTCAGAAGGTTCACCCAGTGGGCAGTAAAAGTTATGTACCTTCCCTGCCCGTGTTTGCTAGACCACATGTCTGTGGTTAGATGTATCTTGGCACCAACACTGTGTGCCAGAGATACATTCACTTGCAGCTGAACGTGGCCATATAGCTCTGGGATGCCCTTCTGGGATAAATATTTCCTTCTGGGGACCTTCCATTGTGGTGTTCCAATGGCCAAAATATTCTAAAGGCCTCCGAGACAACCAATTTATATGGCAGTAGTTGGCGGGCTAGCAGTTCTGACAAGCCAGCGGTCAAGAGGGTTATCCGGCGTCATCATCTTTTTTCGCTGTAACATTTGGGGCAAGGAAGCCTGCCCTTTGCCAGATGAACGTGACGACGGCACGGTGGAAGGTGGAGTGGAGGATAACTGGGAGGAGAGAGGAGAAGGAGAAGAGGCAGGACGGTGAGTGCTGGGAGTGTGGCTTTGTGGGTTCTGATGGTGTTGCTCCCACTGGGCTCGGTGATGGGAGGCCAGGTGTCTTCTTAAGGCGCTTGTCCCTAGGTGAGTGTTGGGCTAACTGCGACTTATGCGTTGACAGCACAGGCTGCAGATGGCAACACTATTGTCAGCAGCAGACACATTAAAAAAAAGCCCACACTGCGGAGCCATGTGCTGGCGTCCTGGGAGTGCCAGATGTGACTGTGCATGGTGGATGTTTTGTTCCAGATACATTAGCAGTCTGCTTTTTGCCTCCTGTGCACTGTAAGTTCTGCCTGCTTCTCCTCCCTATCTGCTGCTCCGTCTCTCCCTCTGAACTCCCCTCCTCTTCCTCTCTTGTGGGCACCCACGTGACGTCCATCGACACGTCATCATCAGATTCATCATCTTCACCACCACTGACATTAGAGATCTCGGAGTAGGCAGCAACAGCGGGGACCACCCTCCTTGGGCTGATCTTAGTACTGTCGTCAGACTGCTGGGTGGCGACCGTTGGTACCTCCTCTTCCTGATCCGATGCCAAGAATGGCTGCGCATCGGTAAGGTCTTGGAATGTATGGGGAAATAATTCCTCTGACTCGAGCGGAGGGGATATGGTGGTGGTGGTGTCTCTAAGTGGACACAACAGAGAGTGAAGTGGGTGCAGATAGAGAGGATGAGGAGGGTGCAGAAGTGGAAGGCTGAATGAGCCACTCAACCAAGTCTGGTGCATCCTTTAAAGTAATCGCACGCACCTTCTGCATCTTCCCACTTAGGTTCCGTCCTGGTGCACCTACCCAACCCCAACCATCCCTGCGGAATCGCCTGCCTATTTCTCTGTCTGTCATTTTCAAAATGACCCTGTGACAAAAGTCCCTATAGAAGAGCAGTATTTGTGGAAGAAGGTATATCACACCCCTGCCTCAATCAGTTTTTTGGGGGGCAACTGGTAATTCACACCAGTAGAAATTATTGGTTCCAATAGTGTTTTTCTCTCTGTGTAGATGTGGTAAAACGCAGCAAAATACAGACAAATGCTGCTGTACCTAAATGCACTATATAGAATGTATATTATTGGTATATAACATCCCTGCTTCAATCTGTTTTTTGGGGGGGCAACTGGTAAATCACACCAGTAGAAATTATTTCTTCAAATAGTGTTTTTCACTCTGTGTAGATGTGGTAAAACGCAGCAAAACCGCAGACAAATGCTGCGCTACCTAAATGCACTATATAGAACGTATATTATTGGTATATAAAATCCCTGCTTCAATCAGTTTTTTGGGGGGGCAACTGGTAAATCACGTCAGTAGAAATTATTTTCTTCAAATAGTGTTTGTCACTCTGTGTAGATATGGTGACGCAGCAAAACTGCAGACAAATGCTGCGCTACCTAAATGCACTATATAGAACGTATATTATTGGTATATAAAATCCCTGCTTCAATCAGTTTTTTTGGGAGGCAACTGGTAAATCACACCAGTAGAAATTATTTCTTCAAATAGTGTTTTTCACTCTGTGTAGATGTGGTAAAACGCAGCAAAACCGCAGACAAATGCTGCGCTACCTAAATGCACTATATAGAACGTATATTATTGGTATATAAAATCCCTGCTTCAATCAGTTTTTTGGGGGGGCAACTGGTAAATCACACCAGTAGAAATTATTTGTTCAAATAGCGTTTGGCACTCTGTGTGTCTGCAGTATCACAGCAGAACCGCACACAACTGCTGCACAATACAATTGCACTATAATATACTTTCTATGTTAGAACGTATATTATAAGTATATTACACCCCTCAGTATTGCACACCTATACCAGTCCTTAAAAGGACTTTGTGGCCCTATTAGTTAGCGATTTGTGTCCCTAACAGTCTGTCCCTGCTCCACACAGCAACCTCTCCCTACACTGGCAAAAGACTAAATGTAAAATGGCACCCAGATCAGGTTTTTCTAAAAGGTAGGGGGCATGTCCATGTGCTGAAACGTCTCAATTGGCTGTCCTGTACCACCTGATAGATGTTTCATGGGTCAAAGTTCTTCACAATGTAAAAGAATATGGCGGGCACGAGAATCGCCATATGTTCGCATGTTTGGCGAATCGCAAACGCGCAAAGTTCGCCGCGAACCGACAGCCAGGCGAACCGCAACTGTGCCAAAAAAGTTTGAAAAAAAAGTAAAAAAGATCTAACTTCTTCCTATATATAGGAAGAAATTAGATATATAATTGGTTAAAAATGTAAAAAATAAAAAAAAACACTAAACATGTTTGGTATCGTTGCATCCGCAAATGATCACATACTTTTACTGCACGGTGAACGCCATAAAAAAAAAGAAAAACTATGATGGAATTGCAATTTTGGCCTCCACACTTCGCGAAAAATGGTATAACAATTGATCACAAGAGTCATATGTGCCCCAAAATGATACCAATCTAACTGTCATCTCATCCCGAAAAAAATGAGCCTTACCTAAGACAATTGCACAAAAAAATATATATATATTTCCTTCAGAAAATGGAGACACTAAAACATGATTTATGTTTAAAAAATGCTGTTATTCAAAATAAAATTAAAAAAATAGACGTATTAGGTTTCGCCACGTCCGTAACGACCTGCTCTATAAAAATATCACATGATCTACCCTGTCAGGTGAACATTGTAAAAGACTGCAGGAGTAACCCTAATATATATATACAGTCAGGTCCATAAATATTGGGACATCGACACAATTCTAACATTGTTGGCTCTATACACCACGACAATGTATTTGAAATGAAAAGAACAAGATGTGCTTTAACTGCAGACTGTCAGCTTTAATTTGAGGGTACTTACATCCAAATCAGGTGAACGGTGTAGGAATTACAACAGTTTGCATATGTGCCTCCCACTTGTTAAGGGACCAAAAGTAATGGGACAGAATAATAATCATAAATTAAACTTTCACTTTTCAATACTTGGTTGCAAACTGCAACTGTCTTCAGTTCCTGCTTGTTCTTGGGGCATTTTCCCTTCAGTTTTGTCTTCAGCAAGTGAAATGCATGCTCAATCGGATTCAGGTCAGGTGAGTGACTTGGCCATTGCATAACATTTCACATTCTACTTCTTTCCCTTGAAAAACTCTTTGGTTGCTTTTACAGTATGCTTTGGGTCATTGTCCATCTGCACTGTCGAGCGCCGTCCAATGAGTTCTGAAGCATTTGGCTGAATATGAGCAGATAATATTGCCCGAAACACTTCAGAATTCATCCTGCTGCTTTTGTCAGCAGTCACATCATCAATAAATACAAGAGAACCAGTTCCATTGGCAGCCATACATGCCCATGCCATGACACTACCACCACCATGCTTCACTGATGAGGTAGTATGCTTAAGATCATGAGCAGTTCCTTTCCTTCTCCATACTCTTCTCTTCCCATCACTCTGGTACAAGTTGATCTTGGTCTCATCTGTCCATAGGATGTTGCTCCAGAACTGTGAAGGCTTTTTTAGATGTCGTTTGGCAAACTCTAATCTGGCCTTCCTGTTTTTGAGGCTCACCAATGGTTTACATCTTGTGGTGAACCCTCTGTATTCACTCTGGTGAAGTCTTCTCTTGATTGTTGACTTTGACAAACATACATCTACCTCCTGGAGAGTGTTCTTGATCTGGCCAAATGTTGTGAAGGGTGTTTTCTTCATCAGGGAAATAATTCTTTGGTCATCCACCACAGTTGTTTTCCATGGTCTTCCGGATCTTTTGGTGTTGCTGAGCTCACCGGTGCATTCCTTCTTTTTAAGAATGTTCCAAACAGTTGTTTTGGCCATGCCTAATGTTTTTGCTATCTCCCTGATGGGTTTGTTTTGTTTTTTTCAGCCTAATGATGGCTTGCTTCACTGATAGTGACAGCTCTTTGGATCTCATCTTGAGAGTTGACAACAACAGATTACAAATGCAAATAGCACACTTGAAATGAACTCTGGACCTTTTATCTGCTCATTGTAATTGGGATAATGAGGGAATAACACACACCTGGCCATGGAACAGCTAAGAAGCCAATTATCCCATTACTTTTGGTTCCTTAACAAGTGGGAGGCACATATGCAAACTGTTGTAATTCCTACACCATTCACCTGATTTGGATGTAAATACCCTCAAATTAAAGCTGACAGTCTGCAGTTAAAGCACATCTTGTTAGTTTCATTTCCAATCCATTGTGGTGGTGTATCGAGCCAAAAATGTTAGAATTGTGTCTATATCCCAATATTTATGGACATGACTGTATATATGTATATATATATATATATATATATTTATTGCGACCCAGTGAGAGGTTTGGTCTGGGAAAACAGGCATTTTCCTCCCAGCATCTGCTGCTGGGCTGATTTACAGCCCTAAATAGGCAGGTGGGCTCAGAAGCCAGGTCTCTGTGTTTAGGGAGCCTTGTGTCTGGATGAAGGCTTACTACCTGTTTGGCGAGAAAACAGGTTGGTGCTGCTATCAGCAAGGACTATTTGAGGCAGAATTGTCGCATGATGTGAATTACCACCAACATCGCAAGGTGACTTTTTGTTTGAATATGAATGCTTGTTTTGTCACTTGCCTAAAGTGTGAATAACACACTGAACTGTTTGATCCAAAGAACTTGGCCCAGTTCCGAAGTCCACTAGAGGGCATCAACACATCTTAGTGGTACCCGGAGGCAATGCCACTGAAACATACCTCGGCCAAACTCATAGCTAAGGAGTTAATGGAGATGTTTTCCCGAGTAGGACTACCTAAAGAGGTTCTGATCGACTAAGGGACCCCTTTTATGTCCAAGGTGATGAGGGAACTCTGTAAGTTGCTGCACGTAAAACAACTACGTGGATGGTAAACGGACGGTCTGGTAGAACGGTTTAACCAAACATTAAAAAATATGTTGAAAAAGGTAGTGTCTGAAGATGGGAAGGACTCGGACCTCCTTCTGCCCTACCTCATGTTCGCAGTGCGAGAAGAACCCCAGGCCTCTACTAGGTTCTCGCCCTTCGAACTGTTACATGGCAGACACCCTCGCGGTCTCTTGGATGTGGCCAAAAAGGCGTGGGAACAACCCACTCCACATAAAAGTGTCATTGAGTAAGTTACCCACATGCAAGATCGGATAGAGACAGTGTTGCCTCTTGTTAGGGAGCATATGGAGTCAGGTCTATAATCTGCAGGCTCGGGTCCGGATCTTTAACCCGTGTGATCGGGTTTTGGTTCTGAAGCCGACCGTAGACAGTAAGTTCCTGGCTAGGTGGCAGGGGCCCTATGAGTTACTCGAGAAAATTGGAGATGTAAACTACAAAGTACACCAGCCAGGGCGGCGAAAGTCAGAGCAGGTTTACAATGTGAATTTACTCAAACCGTGGAAAGATAGGGAAACCTGTACAGAAGACAGCCCGCCACAGGGTTTTATAGGAGAAGAGGTACCAGCCCCTCTGTCTGCTGCAAGAGAGGCGGCTGCCCCAGTAAAAATTGCTGACAGCCTCTCCTCTAAACAGACTCAGGAGGCCAGGGATTTCATTAGTCGGAACACGGATGTGTTCTCGGACCTCCCTGGATGGGAGTCCGATTAAAACCATACCGGGTGCCCGAGGCTCGGCGACAAGCCATATCAGAGTAGGTGCATCTAATGTTGCAGCTAGACGTCATTGAGGAGTCAAAAACTGAGTGGGCCAGTCCTATTGTATTGATACTCAAGCAGTACGGGACATTGTAGTTTTGTACCGACTTTCGAAAACTTAACGAGGTTTCCAAATTTGATGCGTATCCTATGCCCTGGGAGAATGAGCTCATCGAGAGGTTAGGACAAGCCCAGTATTTTTCTGTTTTGGACTTCGCTATAAGGTACTGGCAGGTGCCCTTAAAGGAGGCTGCCAAAGAGAAAACTGCCTTTATCATGCCTGAGGGGCTGTATCAATATAAGATCTTACCCTCTGGTCTGCATGGCGCCCCCGCCACTTTTCAGCGACTAATGGACATTGTGCTTCGTCCACATCGTCGGTACGCTTCGGCTTACCTGGACGATATTGTCATCCACAGTACCGACTGGGAATGTCACCTACGCAAAGTGCAGGCTGTAGTGGACTCCCTTCGGAAAGCTGGCCTAACTGCTAACGCAAAACAATGTGCGATAGGGTTAGAAGAGACTAAGTACCTGGGGTTTTTCATTGGGCGTAAAGTCATCAAACCCCAAGTGAACAAAATAGAAGCAATACGGAATTTGCCCCCACCTGTCACCACTAGGCAAATAAAGTCATTCCTGGGAATGGTAGGCTATTACATGAGGTTTGTTCCCCACTTTGATACTCTATCCGCGCCCTTGACAGGACTCTTGAGGGGACACACGTCAATGATGGTTCGCTGGGATGTTCAGGCGGAAGAGGCTTTCTCCGCTTTGAAGTCGGCCCTGTGCGGATTTCGGTGATGCCCGACTTCAAAAGGGAATTTATAGTACAGACCGATGCCTCTGAAGTAGGCCTCAGTGCTCTACTGTCTCAGGAAGTCAACGGGGAGGAGCATCCCATTGTCTTCATCAGCTGTTAGCTCACCCCAGCCGAAACCAGGTATAGTATAATGGAGAGAGAGAGTGCCTGGCTATCAAGTGAGCACTAGAATCTCTCCGCTATTATTTATTGGGGAGAAAATTCTGCCTGGTGACTAACCACTCCCCTCTCAAGTGGATGAGCCAGGCCATGGACAGAAATCCCCTGGTCACCCGATGGTTTCTCATGTCATACAAAGATGAGAAGAGTCCATAGTAAGATGATGTTGCGTGTGCCCATGTATTATTAAGTAGCTGTGATGAAGGTTGACATGTCTTCAAGGTTTCTGAATAAGTCCAGTCCTAATATATAGTGTTGAGCACGAATACTCGAATAGCAAATTTTTATCGCGAATATCGCCACTTCGAGAATTCGCAAATATTTAGAATATAGTGCTATATATTCATTATATTGAATATTCTGCATTTTTTTCCATCTGAACACATGATTCCTCTCTGCTTCTTGCTTGTGGGCCAATGAGAATGAAGCAATGTCAAGTTCACAACAATACTTAGTGCACCAATCAGTAATCTATAGTCAGACCTGCTAAAATGTGAAGTTGCACGTAGTGCGAAAAAATATTCTAATCACTTCTGATTAGTGCAATCGCGAATATATTGGAGCACTTGACTCTATCTGCATATAAAGCTATTCTAATGTTCTGCCATGCCAACCATTTTCTCCAGTCTCAGGAAACTTCTAGCAGCTTGAAAAATGTAGCCAGTGTGACCCACGCCTGCATTTCGCGTTACAAATTCGCATTATGCGATTTTTACATTGCCGATTTATCGCATTCAATAAAATAATTTCGAATTCTCTAAATTCGCTAATATTTGATGAAATTCGAATACAGCCCCTGCCGCTCATCACTACTAATATATATATATAAAGGAGGACCTAGAAAAATTATACAGGGGCTTATGGTCCCTTTACACAGGATGACGATCTAGCCAATTGTCAGGAAGGATGTATTCCTTCCCGACAATCTGCTGATCGCTAGCGGAGGAAAGCAGTGCATTTACATCCACCAATCTCCTTCATCTCCTCCAAAGTATGGGGAGGAGCGATCGCTAATGCCATCACTCTTCCATATAGTGACTATAGTTTATACAGCATGACTGGCCACTGGGAAACAATGATCTTTTGTGCTGTGCAAAAGATACAATTCCCAATAAACGAGCATTTTACTCGTTTATCTGGTAAACGGTGGGGCATTTACACCGCCAGATCACCGCTATCGAGCATTACTAGTAACGCTGGTTAGTGATGATCTGCTCAATTGTCAGCCAGTGTAAAGAGCCCTTTAGCTTCTAGGTGTTGTGTGCAATCACCCTCACCTTAGTATCTTATCTTTATTGGCTCAGACTGGATGATAAATCTGACACAAAACAGCACATTTTAAGGCATATGCTTTTCCTGCAAAGTTGCTCCCCTTTCCCTATAGTGCCACCAGGGTTCGACAAGCCAAATTTTAATGATTGTATGCAGTTTAATTTACAGTTTGCACTTCATTCTTCTTAACAGGTGTGTTTGTATTTGTGTGTGGATATATATGTTTGTGTATATTTGTATGTGCATGTATGTGTATTTTTTTTTGTGTGTGCATATATATGTATAAGTGTATATGTGTTTTTTGTGTTTGCATGTGTATATATATATGTGTGAGTAAATAAACTTGTCACCTTTTGTTTGGCCGACATGGTCTACAATATTCTGACATGTCATAGCACTTAATATGATTCACCTCTTGTGTGAGGCAGAGAGATGTTCAGCTATTCCAAACAAAATAATTTACTCATTATTTATTCACTTTATTATCCTGCTGTATATTCATAATCTAAAAAGACTTAGTAACAAAAGAATAATGTCCAATTTTTTGGCATTTCAGTGCTGTGCTCATTAACGTCTTCCTTATCAATGAGATGATTTAATGAAATAGTACACTGAGTATGCCCAAATGAATCATGTTAATCAGAAGATTGGGCTTACATAAATTCTTTCTTAAGTTATTTTTAGTTGACTAGACACTAACGGTGAGCAAAGTATAATTGTTTTCACAAGGTTCCTAACTGATATAATATTATTAATCATAACTGTGGCTCAATATGCAAGATATCTGTCATTTAAATTGAAGGTTTGGATGTGGTGTATCTTTTCTTATAGATTAGGGAATCACCTGTACTGGTGCCAGCATTACTTGATAGTACCAGTTCGAGCAGCTTGCCGGAATATCATTTTTCTATTCCTAGTTTGCTCTATTACCTGTATCAGTCTTGCTCATGCAGGAAGATTCAGCTAATATAAAATATTACATTATTGTTTTATATACTGTATAATTACAGTTGAAACCAGAAGTTTACATACACTATATAAAAAGACACATATGCATGTTTTCTCAATATCTGACATGAAATCAGAACAAACCTTTCCTGTTTTTGGTCAATTAGGATTACCATAATAATTATTATTTGCCATATGCCAGAATTAGTTTTAAGGCATTTTTATTATTTTCTGCAAAGTCAAAAGTTTACATACATTTCATTAATATTTTGAACCATTGCCCTGAAACTGTATGACTTGGGTCAAACGTTTTGGACATCCTTTGACAAGCTTCTCACAATAGTTGGTCGGAATTTGGGCCCATTCCTCCTGACAAAACTGGTGTAACTGAGCCATGTTTGTTGGTCGCCTTGCTCGCACCTGCCTTTTCAGCTTTGCCCATACATTTTCAATAGGATTGAGATCAGGGCTTTGCGATGGCCAATCCAAAACATTGACTTTGTTATCCTTAAGTCACTTTGTAACCAGTTTGGCAGTATGCTTCCGGTCATTGTCCATTTGGAAGACCCATTTCCGCCCAAGCTTTAACTTCCTGGCTGATGTCTTGAGATGTTGCTTCAGTATTTCCACACAATCTTCTTTCCTCATGATGCCATCTATTTTGTGAAGTGCACCAGTCCCTCCTGCAGCACAACAACCCCACAACATGGTGCTGCCACCCCCGTGTTTCACAGTTGGGATGGTGTTCTTAGGCTTCCAAGCTTCTCCCTTTTTTCTTCCAAACGTAACGATTAGAGATGAGCGAATCGAAGCTGACGAAGTTGAATTAGTTCCGAATTTCAGGAAAAATTTGATTCTGAATGAATGCGAATTTCCTCGCGCTTCGTGGTAACGAATCACAATTTTCCGTAACATGGCAGCTAGCCGGCTACAATGGTGGCTACACGTGCGAGGACATGGGGCAAGGAACTCTGGGAAAGCGGGATGACCCATAATGCCATGCATGCAGCCAATCAACAGCCAGCCAGCCCGGTGATGTCACAGCCCTATAAATACGGCGGCCATCTTAGAGTCTGCCATTCACTATCGTACTTTGTTCAGGGACAGACGTGTATGCAGGCGCAAGGGAGAGTGAAAGAAAAACTAATTGTAAAAAAAAAAAAAAGGAAAGTTATTTACTAGTGCAGGGAAAGGACAGTGAGAGGAATCATTTCACAGGCAGGGAGAAACGTGTGCAGGTGCTAGGGAGTGTCATAGGAAAATCCCTATTGTGAAAAAAAACGATTTACAAGTGCAGGAAAACATTACTTGGGATCCAGATAGTCTCATAATACAGCTCTGTCATTCCAGCAGTTAGTTATTGGGGTGCAAGTGCTATGTTGAAAAGCCTTTAGTGGCTTTTATCTGTGGAAAAAGATAAATATTTACGCAGGTGACTTTTACTGTTAACTGCGCTGATATCATTTAGTGGCCTGTTTCAATACAATACGAAAAATATTTACACAGGTCACTTTTGTTGTTATTTGCACTAAAAGCTTTTATTGCCATATTTCTAGAGAAAAAGAGAAAAATAGACTAAGTTCATATTTGCTGTTATTTGCACTAAAAGCGTTTATTGCCATATTTCACTACAATATGAGAAAAATAGACGCAGTTCACATTTGGTGTTATTTGCGCTAAAAGCATTTATTGTCATATTTCACTACAATACGAGAAAAATAGACGCAGTTCACATTTGGTGTTTTTTGCGCCTAAAGCGTTTATTGCCATATTTCTAGAGAAAAATAGAAAAATAGACAGTTCATATTTGGTGTTATTTGCGCTAAAAGCGTTTCTTGTCATATTTTACTACAATACGAGAAAAATAGATGCAGTTCACATCTGGTGTTATTTGCGCTGAAAGCGTTTCTTGTCATATTTTACTACAATACGAGCAAAAAAGACACAGTTCACATTTGGTGTTATTTGCGCTAAAAGCGTTTATTATCATATTTCACTACAATATGAGAAAAATAGACGCAATTCACATATGCTGTTATTTGCGCTAAAAGTGTTTATTATCATATTTCAATACAATACGAGAAAAATATTCGCAGTTCACTTTTTCTGTTATTTACTTAGTAATAGTTTAGTGTCCTATTTTAGCCCAATACGAGAAATATATATGCAGTTCACTTTTGCTGTTATTTATGCTGAAATCGTTTCGTTGCCAATTTCAAATTCTTTAGTTGCCTATCTCAGTATAAAATTAAAAAATATATTTGGTGCTTCTAGGGGTGTTTTAATTAGCTTTTAATTTATTTAGTTCAGCTAAAAGTATGTCAGACAGAGAAGTGCCAGGCCCTGCACAGGGGAGTGTCAGAAGCATAAATGATTCTGACGCAGCCACAGGTCGCAGCAGAGTAAGGGGGTGAGGCAGCAGGGGCTTCTTCCCGAGGCCTCAGGTCCACATGTCAACTAGCAGTCCTATCTTGACCAGCAACCCAGTGGTTCTTGATTGGTTGACTGGATCTTCGACTTTGTCGCAAGTGACAGCAGTACCAGCAGCCTGAGTCTAGAGTCACTGATGAGCAGCTTTCTTCCCCCGCATAGTGAATAAACTACTCACCAGCAGCTAGAAATAGAGCAGAACCTTAACCAGCAGGTGGCGGCATACTTGGAGTGCAGCTTGCTAGCCATCATTGAAGATCCGCTGGACTACTGGACAGCCAAACTGGATTTGTGGCCACAACTGGCCGAGTTTGCCCTGGACAAGCTGTCCTGCCCGGCCAGTAGTGTAGCATCAGAGGGGGTGTTTAGTGCGGCGGGGGCCATAGTTATAGAACTCGCCTGTCCACCCAAAATGTGTAGAGACTTAATTTTGTCAAGATGAATCAGGTGTGGATCAGCCAGGATTTCCACCCACCAATGCCTGATGCATAAGATTAGATCATCCATCTCCACACTATGTCACGGTGCCACTCTGTGGTATCATGCTGCTGTTACTGCTGTTGCTGCCATGTCCACACTATGTCACCATGCCACTTTGTGGCCTCATGATGCTGCCATGTCCACACTATGTCGCCATGCCACTTTGTGGCCTCCTGATGCTGCCATGTCCACACTATGTCACCTTGCCACTCTGTGGTGTCATGCTGCTGCTGCTGCTGTTGCTGCCATCTCCACACTATGTCACTGTGCCACTTTGTGGCTTCCTGATGCTGCCATGTCCACACTATGCCACCGTGCCACTCTATGGTATCATGCTGCTGCTGTTGCTGCCATCTCCACACTATGTCACCTTGCCACTCTGTGGCCTCCTGATGCTGCCATCCCCACACTATGTCACCATGCCACTCTGTGGCCTAATCATACTAATCATACTGCTGTTGTCACCTCCACACTTTGTCATTGTGCCACTCTGTGGCCTCCTGATGCTGCCGCCACCCTCCAGGCCCCTATTGTGCTACTTGGTGGTCTCCTCATGCTGCTTCCACCTCACCACTATGTCATAGGGCTACTCTGTGGACTTATCATGCTATTCCCACCCTTCCCACTCGATGTCGGGGTCATTATTGTCCTTGTTTGGCCTTCTTGAAATCACCATTTATTTGACCTTTCTTCGGATCGGTCAGAAGGAAGGAAAAATGAGACGCACAACGGATCCTGTCTGTGTAGCAGCTGTAAGGCCTGTATGATCGCATCAGAATTGGCTTATGATTTGGTAGCAAAAGCAGGAGTGGTTACAAAACACAGAAGACATACAAATATTACCCTCACGTGTCATCTCTGTTTTAGATCCACTCTTGTTTTTTTGGGCATTACCAATACTCATGGATTACAGAGCAAATGCTGACCGAGTGAAGGCGTATGCTCCCCGGACAGGATCCGTTTTTGTCAGAGGAAGGGCAAAATAATAAAATAATGACTTCAACACAAACTTACTGCTGACACCCTCTCCACTCTGTCGGGGGGTCTCTACTTGTATAAGCGTTTAATAGAACAGGTTCTGTAGACATCTATGTGAAATCAGCTGACGAGGGTGAAAAAGTAGTGCACTTCTTTTTGACGCTAACATCGACCTGTAAGGCTGAGTTAATGTTTGAATTATTTGGTCAGTTTTGGCCCCGTGACTGCCCAAATAATTGAAGTGTGCAGTGATTCTAATAGCGACGCCTGTCATCTGCATGTCATACTGACTGACAGTATTATTTCAGTACCCCAGAACACACCCTATGCTTGTTACTGCAAGGCACGGTGTTCTACACCCATATAAAGGCTCTATGCAGCCAGGAAATAGGCCTTTTTTTTATCACGATTCGTCAGATCGAAGAGAATTCTTTCGGAAAATTCGGCGAACCGGCCGAATTGAATTTTTTAGAAATTCGCTCATCTTTACTACTGATGGTCATTATGGCCAAAAAGTTCAATTTTAGTTTCGTCAGACCATAGGACATGTCCTCAAAAATGTAGGTCTTTGTTCCTGTGTGCATTTGCAAACATTAATCTGGATTTTCTATATTTCTTTTCTAGTAATGGCTTTATCCTGGCAGAGTGGCCTTTGAGCCTATGTTGATACACCACTCGTTTCACTGTGGATATTGACACAATCTTACCAGCTTCTGCCATCATCTTCACAAGGTCTTTTGCTTTTGTTCTTGGGTTGATATGCACATGTCGGACCAAAGCACGTTCATCTCTAGGACACAGAACGCGTCTCCTTCCTGAGCGGCATGATGGCTGGACATTCCCATCTTGTTTGTACTTGCATATAATTGTTTGTATGGATGAACAAGACACCTTCAGGTATCTTGAAATTGCACCCAAGGTTGAGCCAGACTTGTGCAAGTCCACAATTCTCTTCCTGATATCTTGGCTGGTTTCTTTAGACTTTCTCATAATGTTACACAAAGAAGCAGTGTGTTTCAGGTGTGAATTTAAATACTTTCACAGGTGTGTCTCTAATTAACTCTGATGTTGCTAACAAACCTAATAGAAGCTTCCAAACACATGACATCATCATATGGGCAGTCCAGAATTGTTCAACGGCATAGTAATCTTAGTGTATGTAAACTTTTGACATTGCAGAAAGTGATAAAAATGCCTTAAAGGGATATTCCCATCTCAGACAATGGTGGCATATTGCTAGGATATGCCCCCATTGTCTGATAGGTGCGGACTCGCACCTACAACAAGAACGAAGTGGGGAGCGCTGTGGCTGGAGGACCCGGGATTTCCCGGGGTCCGTCCACCACCAATCGCTGCTCCCATAAAAGTGAAAGGGAGCGCACCGCGCATGCGCGGCCCATGCTCCTATTCATTTCTATGGGGCAGATGGCAATAGCCGAGCCAGCGCTCAGATATTTTCGGCGGCCTCATAGAAATGAATGGAGGCAGGCTGCGCATGTGCAGTGCGCCCTCCGTTCATTTCCCGGCTCCGTTCTATCAGACAATGGGGGCATATCCTAGCGATATGCCCCCATTATGTGAGATGGGAAAACCGCTTTAAAACATTCTCTCGCTTATTATTCTGGAATTTGGCAAGTAATAATATGGTAATCCTAATTGACCAAAATCAGGGAAGGTTTTTTCAGATTTCTTGTCAGATATTGAGAAAAATATGCATTTTATATAGTGTTTGTAAACTTCTGGTTTCAACTGTACTTGGTATAAGCAGATATATCAATCTACAATGAATTATGATAAACCAATGTTGTACACCCAGATATAGTGCAATTATGTCTCCCCAATGTTACAAGGTGTGTTGTAAACTAATTCTTTGGAAAACACAAGCAAGTAAAGTATTGTGTATTGTTTGTTTCCATGAAAACAATTAGGATTGCATGGGCACTGAAGTTACTGTTTTGTTTTTAAAACATTGTAGATTTTTTTTTTGAAATGGTTGTGAAGATGATCATACCCTTTGACCCTTTAGAGACTCATCAATTTTCACACTGTTGCACTGTGACATACACAAATATTCTATATTTTCTGAACGTCTATGCCTGGTACAGCACTTTACACTCATGGATACCTACATGCAATTTTGCATGAAAGCATAATGTTTTATAAAAGCAAAAATGCATACAAATTCATTGCTTGTAGCTAAAAATCTAACTAAAGCAAAGTGTGAGAGAAAAAATCTAAACCCCTGATTAACCCCCTAATAGGCTGAATGTGACCCTTAAATGCCGCGATCAGTGTTAAACATGGCATCTGAGGGCTTAAATGAAAGGGGGGGTGAGATCTCCGTTCCCCATCATTGCGCCTGCTCCATACAATAAAATGTGATTTGTTACAAAGTAATTCTTGCCAAAGTTTGGCCAAGCAGCCAAATCAAATTTTTGAAAACTTTTCTCATCACTAAATAGTACAATAACAGTAAGCATAGAATTGTGATAACAATATGATAGCTCTGTTGTTCTCTTCATAGGTCTAGATAAAGATGCCCCCAGAAGAGCATTGTACTTACCAGTGTAATGTGTGATGCTCTAATTGAGTCACTCATCCCCCTTCCATCTCCAATCCAAATGAATGGTCTGACAGAAAGTCAAGCGAGGCTGTTTGCCATGCTAAATGTCCAAACAAAGAGGATGTTAAAGAGCCAGGACAGGAGGTAGAATACATGAAGTAACTTAAAAATTATATCCAGCAAGCCATGTAACCATTTTTTAAATAGTAAATTACATAGAATATCCTATATCAGTTGTTAAAATATGCTAAAATGTTTTTGATGGAAGTATCCCTATAACTGTTAAGTAAACAGATAAAAGCAACTTTTGCTTGACTTTTTCAATGGTGTACTGGCTTTTGAGACTTGATATCATGCTGTGATGTGATATGACAGTCAAGTTAGAAACTGCTCCAGATGTGACAGCATAGTTGGAAGAATCCTTCGACTTTGGCGAACTGTCTTATGTGTATGGTGGTGTGCTGACAAATTTGCCTGACAGATACTCCAACATCTATATCCTCTAATTTGATATACATTGATTAATATAGGGCAGCATATTCAATACAAGGCAACTAGAGGTTATGTATTAGAAACATACAAAATAAAATAATGGATCTGCATGTCACTGTGGTAAAAATCATATAGAGATGCAGCAAAGGTAAACTTGATGGTTAACTAACCTTTCAATGGATTTCAATGGCTTTTGTCACAAGATAACCCAGATGACACTGTGCCGTGTGTTATCAGAATTAATTTTAGCTCTGCTATATCTCTATATGGCAGATGAGTTCTACAACTCTGCAACCCAAACTGGTGTTGCTAGACCCAAACAGCCAATAGAATCCATTTTTAAATTATTCTAAGGCTGTGTTCACATCATATTTTTGTCCTACGGTTTAACATACGTGTTTGAAAAAAAGATGCAAAAGCGTAGCATACTGCATAATTGTCCAGCAAAAAAGTGTACATTAAACAGATGTTTTTTTTTTTTTACAATAGAACCCTATGGTATGACATCAATAGGAGGCAGTTTTTACCATGCTAAACTCCTGATGGCACTTGGTAGGTGCTGGGATATCAATACAAACATACCATTATACATATAAATTGTGGAGCATTTATTATCAGGAGCAGTGTAAATATGAATTTGTATTCTGCCAGGTTCTACTCCTGCAAGTGGACTGGAGGCAGAGCTTAAATGTGAAGTGCTCTGGTTTCTGCATTGAGCTTCTTCACAGCCCCTCCCTCTGCTCTGAGTGGCAGTTGAAATGGTCTACTGGTTGGATGCTACAACTGTCACGCAGAACAGAGGGGAAAGGCTGTGAAGAAGCTCAATGTAAGGAGCAGAGCACTTCATATTGACGCTACACCTGCAGTGCACTTGCAGGAGAAGAACCTGGCAGAATAAAAGTCATATTCACACTACTCCTGATAATAAAAGCTCTGTTTGTACAGCTATCCCCAGCCCCTACCTAGTGCTATTAGTAGTTTTGCATGACCAAAACTACTGACAGAATACCACATTTCATTAAAAGAAACCAATAGTGCAAATAATGAAATCTAACTTTTTATTGACTATTAAAAAGTCATAATAAAAATAAAACTATATACACAGTGGGGATTCTCTCTGGTAGTTAGGACTAGTGGATGCAGTATAGAGGCAAAGTACACAGTTCTTGAATCAAACAGCGGTGTTTATTCACACATTGGTGAATAACAAAATGCAGATAAGGTGTATCACAAAACGCAGATGGCTTGGTGTTTGTTCACACACAAAGAAAGTCCATAAACAATGAAAGTCACCTTTTCTCCTGGGTGTTAATTCACACCCTGTTAGCAGTTCAGCCTCATCAAGTCCATAGGCGGCCTGTTCGCCTTTAGAGGGGCCTGAGTCCTCCAGCCCGGCTCAAACCTCAAATCCCAGCACAGCCCTCAGTTTACAGCACACAGACTCCTGAACTCCACTGTCAGAGGGAGGTAAATCCACACACCTGGCAGTGCTGGCTGGTTTTTATGCCTGGCAAAACCCAGCCTGGATCATGGGGAGTAGTCACCCACCCAGCACTTTGACTACACCCAGTAAGAGCCGTCCCGGATCAGCTATGACAGCCATGCTAAATCTCAAGGTGTCAATTAGCAATAGCTGCTGCTGACACATAAAATACCAGCTCTTACTTTACCAAGGCCAGGAACCTCGGTGACACATATCTTCCATCCACGATGATTCCAGGTACCTTCTTAAAACACACACGTTGCAGTCTGACAGGGATAAAAATCAAGGTTGCTCTTCCACTCTTCTTAGGGTGGGTTCTACACCTACAAAAACCTTAATTACATCTCTGAAGTTCCCAGGAAATTATTCCTATTCTAAGACCAAATATATAGGCCTTTACCCTTTGTATGATCAGCAAAATACATGATGGTCTTTTGGGAAAGCTGTTGTGCATTTATTGCTGTATAAAAAATATATATTATTTTTTAAATTATTTTTTTAAATCATTTCCAAAATCTGAATTTGTTGGACAAGCTAAGCAACAATGCTGCCAAAAATGCGGAAAAGCTGGTGTTCATTAAACTCCATGCCAGCATTTTCACAGATGCTTTTCAATTTAAAAAGTTTCTGCTGGATATTTCAGTGAATAATAAGGATCAACTTATTCAAGTGACAATTCTAAATGCTTTGAAGATCACGTAGTAGATGAGTAGCAACAGATGGACTTGAATATTTATTTCAGTTGTTTAATACAGATATTCACACATAGCCTAGTCATTTATATTACACAAACAAAATGTATTGGACTTAGGCCGGGTTCACGTGCAAATTGCGGGCCGCATTGCAAGATCGCCGGCCGTAGGTCAGCCGCATCGGATCGCGGACCCATTTACTTTAATGGGTCCGCGATCCGCCCATTCCGCAAAAAGATAGGACATGTTCTATCTTTTTACGGATCGGAAGTACGGGACCCAACCCCACGGAAGCCCCATTCCGTGCGGCCGTTCCGCAATTCCGGATTTGCGGACCCATTGAAGTGAATGGGTCCGCATCCGTGATGTGGAATGCAGACGGAACTGTGGCCGTGTATTGCGGCCCGCTAGTTGCGGCCACGGATCACACACGTTCCTGTGAACTCGGCCTTAAGATAACTTAATTAGGTTACAATGTCATGTAATTAAATAATGTGGATAAAAACGTGTTTGTGAAATCATATTAGGCATGATTGCTAAATCCTAAAACACTCAGGCAGAGGCACTGAATTATGTTATTTTCATAGAAGCTTAAAAATGATATCACAATACTGTGGAAAAATAATGAAATAAACTTTAATACATTTCTCAAATAATGTCAAAAAGTGCACAAATGATACCGCCATATAATAGCCAAAAAATACTTTTGCACAGCACATAAATAATGTGATAAAAAAAGGACCCACATGGCTGCTAATTTACCTTGCCTGAAAAAAGGGGCTTGATTTGTTAGAAGTACAGTGCAGGTACAGATCTGTAGCTATAGTCATATTTTGTGTGCATCTTTAGGGCCCTGATAGAGACTGCTTATGTCTAAATTAAGATAGGCATGGGCATAAGCTTTGGGCATATTGCTGGAATACATATACCCAGGGGTGCACCGCCAATGAGGCGAGGTGAGGTGATTGCCTCAGGTAGCACCAGGTAGGGACAAGAAGGGGGCAGCAGAAGAGCCATGGGCAATGAGCGCTTCCATGGTGGAAGCACTCATCTCTACATATTTAACTGCATCGCTGTATTCAGGACAGCAATACAGTTGAATGCCGCAATGCGGCAAGGGAGCGATGTCTACCTGGCCCACCGTTTCCTGTAATAGGCTTTAGTCCTAATTCCTGTAGCCAATCAGAAGAGACCAGTGTCATCATTATCGCGCTACCTGAGCCGCGCTGCATAGAGCTCAGGGCTCAGACTAGAAGAGGTTATTGTACTGGGGCACATAGCAAAGGGGAATTATTTCAGTTTTCATCTCAGGCAGCAGAAAGGCTGCATGCATACCTGCATATACCCAATATATACAGTCCTGATCAAAAGTTTAAGACCACTTGAAAAATGGCAAAAAATCATATTTAGCATGGCTGGATCTTAACAAGGTTCCAAGTAGAGCTTCAACATGCAACAAGAAGAAATGGGAGTGAAACAAAACATTTTTTGAGTATTCAATTTAATGAAAATAACTAATAAACTGAAACAGGAGGTTTTTCAGCTGATCAAAAGTTTAGGACCACACCTCCAAAAAAAACTAAACCCCCCAAAACAGAAATCCAACTTCCAAACATGAACTCAGTAATGAGTAGCTCCGCCGTTTTTGTTTATCACTTCAAAAATTTGTTTCGCCATCCTTGATGCAAGCGTTTCCATGAGGTGATGTCACGGATGATGTTGCAGATAGCTGGAAGTTATGGATAAACATCCGACTGGCTTGATCCCAAACTAAGGAGCATAAAGGTGACCCCTATAAAACCCTAAGAGCTCACCCTGACTGCTAAGCACATACAAGGGTCTCAGAGGTAGACGATTGCATGCCCTCGTACCTAGACTGTGTGACACCTGAAAACCCTATAATAGTGAGGGGACACGACCACCGGCTCCCTGCACTTAATACGGAGGGAGTCAGGGTCACCTAGAATCAAGCCAGCAAGGAAACACAATACATGAAAGGACTTATCTGAACAAGCAGTAACAGAAGTCTCCAGCAGTGAACACTTCAATCCAGGAAGTAGTATAAACCGCAAAGTGAGGCAGTATGGGAGGGAATATAAAGGGAGGCAATTAGTGTAAATAGGTGACAGCTGGGAGAAGGAAAGGAGATGACAAAGTGAAACCAAAACAAAGAACATCATGCAAGAGGTACAGAAGAACGTCTGCCAGACCTTCTCAGAGAGCTGGCGGTGACAGTATCCCTCCCTCTACGGGTGGACTCCGGACACTCAGAGCCCACCTTCTCAGGATGGGACCTATGGAAAGCCCTGATGAGACGAGTGGCCTTAATGTCCACCACTGGGACCCACATCCTCTCCTCAGGACCATAACCCTCCCAATGAACGAGGTACTGGAGAGAACCGCGGATAATGCGAGAATCCACAATCCTAGAGACCGGAAATTCAAGATTACCATCAACAACAATCGGAGGAGGAGGCAAAGAGGGGGGTACAGTGGGTTGGACAAAAGGTTTTAATAGGGACCTGTGAAAAACATTATGGATCTTCCAAGTCTGAGGAAGATCAAGACGGAAGGCAACAGGATTGATGACGGACAAGATCTTGTAAGGCCCAATAAACTTAGGACCCAACTTCCAGGAGGTAACCTTCAGTTTGATATTCTTTGTAGACAACCACACCAGATCACCCACATTCAGGTCCGGACCAGGCACACGTCTCTTATCTGCCACACGCTTATATCTCTCACTCATCCTCTTCAGATTACCCTGAATATTTTGCCAAATAAATGACAAAGTCGAGGAAAATCTCTCCTCATCAGGTAAACCAGAACACCCCTCTCCAGAGAATGTCCCAAACTGCGGATGAAACCCATATGCACCAAAAAATGGTGACTTATCAGAGGACTCCTGGCGACGGTTATTTAAAGCAAACTCAGCAAGGGACAAAAAAGAATACCAATCCTCCTGATTCTCTGCCACAAAACAGCGCAGATATGTCTCCAGATTCTGATTGGCGCATTCGGTCTGACCATTCGACTGCGCATGAAAATCAGAAGAGAACGACAACGGAACCCCCAAGTGAGAACAGAAGGCCTTCCAGAATCAGGAAACAAATTGCGTGCCCCTATCAGAAACGATGTCTGGAGGAATGCCATGCAATTTGACAATGTGATCAACAAATGCTTGTGCCAGCATCTTAGCATTGTGTAACCCAGGAAAGGGAATGAAATGCGCCATTTTGCTAAAACGGTCCACTACTACCAGAATCACAGTCTTCCTCGAGGAACGAGGCAGGTCCGACAGATGCGTCCAAGGACGGGAAGGAATGGGTAACGGGAGGAGAGAACCCGATGGCCGTGAATGAGGGACCTTGGCACGAGCGCAGGTCTCGCAGGCTGCCACAAAACCCTCAACCGTCTTACGAAGAGCCGGCCACCAGAATCTCTGAGCAATGAGATCCACTGTGGCTCTACTCCCCAGGTGCCCAGCAAGGACAGTATCGTTGTGCTCCTTAAAAACCTTGTGTCGTAAAGCGAGAGGCACAAACAACCTCCCAGGAGGACAAAGATCAGGAGCCTCTGCCTGGGCTGCCTGAACCTCTGCCTCCAAATCAGGATAAAGAGCAGAGACGACCACCCCTTCAGCCAAAATGGGACCCGGGTCTTCAAAGTTCCCCCCTCCCAGAAAACAACGTGACAGGGCATCAGCCTTCACATTTTTAACCCCAGGGCGGAACGTGACAACAAAATTAAACCTAGAAAAGAACAAAGACCATCTGGCCTGTCTCGGGTTCAGATGCTTGGCTGATTCCAAGTAGGCCAGATTCTTATGGTCGGTAAACACGGTAATAGGGTGTCTGGCTCCCTCTAGCCAATGGCGCCATTCCTCAAAAGCTAATTTGATATCTCCCACATTGTAATTTCTCTCGTCGGAGGAGAGTTTCCTTGAGAAAAAGGCACACTGTCGCCATTTGGCAGGAGAGGGACCCTGAGATAAGACCGCACCCACACCCACCTCAGAAGCGTCCACCTCAACAATAAAAGGTAGAGAGACATCAGGTTGTACCAAAATGGGAGCGGAAGCAAAACTCTCTTTGATACTAGAAAAGGCCTTAAGCGCATCTACCGACCATGAGGAAAAATCTACCCCCTTTTTAGTCATATCAGTGAGTGGCTTAACAACAAAGGGATAATTCAAAATTAACTTTCTGTAATAATTGCCAAAACCCAAAAACCGCATCAGCGCCTTCTGATTCTCAGGAAGCTCCCAATCAAGAACAGCGCGGACCTTCTCAGGGTCCATCAGAAAACCAGAAGCAGAGAGAAGAAAACCAAAAAATTTATTCTCCGGAACTGCAAACACGCATTTCTCCAGTTTAGCGTACAATTTATTCTCCCGCAGAATCAGCAAGACCTGACATAGCTGGTCCCGATGAGTCTTGAAATCAGGAGAAAAAATCCAAAATGTCATCTAGATACACCAGTACAAATTTCCCCATTAAATGATAAAAAATGCTGTTCACAAAATGTTGGAAGACGGCCGGAGCATTCATCAAACCAAAGGGCATAACCAAATTCTCGAAATGACCCTCAGGGGTATTGAAGGCCGTTTTCCATTCGTCCCCTTCCCTGACCCTGACTAGGTTGTATGCCCCTCTTAAATCCAACTTAGAAAAACTTTAGCCCCAACAATCTGGTTAAACAGGTCCGGGAATCAGAGGAAGCGGATATGGGTCACGAATTGTGATACAGTTCAGCTCCCTGAAATCCAGACAAGGTCTTAAAGAACCGTCTTTTTTCTTAAAAAAAAACAAACAGCGGCAACAAGTGACTTCGAGGGTCGGATGTGTCCCTTTCTCAGGCTCTCAGAGATATAAGTACGCATAGCGACTCTTTCAGGTTGGGAGAGATTGTATAAATGTGATTTTGGCAGCTTGGCGCCTGGGATGAGATTAATAGGGCAATCGTACTCCCGGTGAGGGGGCAGCTCCTGGACACCACTCTCGGAAAACACATCCGAGTAAAGATGGTACAGTCTTGGTAGAAACCTCTGAAAGAGACGCCGTGAGGCAATTCTCTCTGCAAAAGTCACTCCAACCATTTATTTGCCTTGCTTGCCAATCAATGGTGGGGTTATGTTTAGTGAGCCAGGGAAGCCCCAACACTAGAGGAGTAGGTAATCCACTTAGGACGAAACATGACATATCCTCAACATGAGCATCACCCACAGTCAAACGGATATTGTGAACTATGCCCTTTAACGATTTTTGAGAAAGTGGAGCGGAATCGATAGCAAAAACAGGTATATCCTTTTCCAAAGTGCATACCTAGAAACCATGTGTTATAGCAAATTGATTATCAATGAGATTGACAGCTGCTCCACTATCTACAAAAATCTCACAAACAATGTTCTTGCTATTTAGCGCCACCCTGGCAGGTAGGACAAAACGGGAACTACAAGCAAACGGCAAACCTTCAATTTCCGCATCAACCTTGCCAATAGTAGCAAATGGAAAGTTTTTAGAGGGTTTTTTTCTCTTTGTTTCTTTATTACCCTCAGAAAACTCCCTGAATCTCCTAGAGGGGCAAACATTAGCCAAATGATTTATACCCCCACAACAGAAACAAACCCTCCTCTGAGAGCTGAATCCTCTACTATCAGAGGCAGGCAAACCCAGCTGCATGGCCTCCTGCTCAGAGGGGATTGAGAGAGACTGAGGCCCCTGCGCACTGAATGAGACCGCCCCACTGTCCTTGGACTGAATATGACAGAAAGGAGTGGTCTCTCCTCTCTCTCTAAGACGCCTGTCAATACGAACAGCTAGAGACATGGCAGACTCCAACGAGGCAGGTCTCTCATGAAAAGCAAATGCATCTTTAAATCCCTCCGAAAGACCATGGCAAAATTGACTTCGGAGTGCAGCATCGTTCCAACCAGTATCAGCTGCCCATCTCCGAAATTCAGAACAATATTTCTCTGTGGACTGTTTACCCTGGCATAAAAGACGCAATTTAGATTCAGCCAGAGCAATACGATCCGGGTCATCATATATCTGCCCCAGGGCTACAAAAAATTCATCCACCGATCGGAGGGGCCGTGCCCCCACCGGCCGCGAAAAGGCCCAAGACTGAGCGTTATCCCTGAGCAGCGAGATGATGATCCCCACCCTCTGCTCCTCATCACCAGAGGAATGGGGAAGTAGGCGAAAATGGAGTTTGCAAGCCTCTCTAAAGTGAACAAAATTCTCACTACACCCGGAGAACGTATCCGGAAGCGAGATCTTAGGCTCGGAACAAACTCCATGAATGCAAGCAGAACCGGTCACCTGAAACTGAGACACAGTTTTACGGAGATCTGCTACCTCCAGTGAAAGACCTTGCATGCGGACAATCAAGGCTGAAACCGGATCCATGCTTAAGACGGTAATGGCAGTTTATAATGTCACGGAGGATGTTCCAGATAGCTGGAAGTTATGGATAAACATCCGACTGGCTTGATCCCAAACTAAGGAGCATAAAGGTGACCCCCATAAAACCCTAAGAGCTCACCCTGACTGCTAAGCACATACAAGGGTTTCAGAGGTAGACGATTGCATGCCCTCGTACCTAGACTGTGTGACACCTGAAAACCTTATAATAGTGAGGGGACACGACCACCGGCTCCCTGCACTTAATACGGAGGGAGTCATGGTCACCTAGAATCAAGCCAACAAGGAAACACAATACATGACAGGACTTATCTGAACAAGCAGTAACAGAAGTCTCCAGCAGTGAACACTTCAATCCAGGAAGTAGTATAAACCGCAAAGTGAGGCAGTATGGGAGGGAATATAACGGGAGGCAATTAGTGCAAATAGGCGACAGCTGGGAGAAGGAAAGGAGATGACAAAGTGAAACCAAAGCAAAGAACATCATGCAAGAGGTACAGAAGAATGTCTGCCAGATCTTCTCAGAGAGCTGGCGGTGACAGGTGAGTGGGAACATTTCTCCAAGTGGTGAAGATGGTCGCACGAAGGCCATCTACTGTCTGGAAATGTGTACATTTTTGTAAACTTTCCTTGCCATCCATCCCCAAAGGTTCTCAATGGGATTTAGATCAGGGGAACACGCAGGATGGGCCAAAAGAGTTATGTTATTCTCCTGGAAGAAGTCCCTTGTCCTGCGGGCATTGTGTACTGTAGCGTTTTCCTGTTGAAAAACCCAGTCTTTACCACACAGACGAGGGCCCTCAGTCATGAGGAACGCTCTCTGCAACATCTGGACATAGCCAGCGGCCATTTGACGCCCCTGCACTTCCTGAAGCTCCATTGTTCCACTGAAGGAAAAAACACCCCAGACCATTATGTTGCCCCCTCCACTGTGGCGCGTAGAAAACATCTCAAGTGGGATCTGCTTGTCATGCCAGTAATGTTGGAAACTATCAGGACCATCAAGGTTACATTTTTTCTCATCAGAGAATAAAACTTTCTTCCAGCTTTGAATGTCCCATGTTTGGTGCTCTCTTGCAAAGTCCAAACGAGCAGTTCTGTGGTGTTCAAGGAGACAAGGTCTTTGAAGACGTTTTTTGTTTTTGAAGCCCTTCAGTCTCAGATGCGGTCTGATGGTCTCAGTGCTGATGAAATTTTTTTGGGTCTTCCACTTGACTTTTTTGTTCCATAACCCTCAGGATCATTTAAGAATTTAAGAAATTCCAAATGACTGTCTTACTGCGTCCCACCTCAGCAGCGATGGCGCGCTGTGAGAGACCATGCTTATGCAGTCCAACAACCCGACCATGTTCAAAAAAGGGAGAGTTTTTTTGCCTTTGCCATCACAACGTGTGACTACCTGACAGAAAATGACAATGAATCCACATCTTTGCACAGATTTGGCCTTTTAAAGGCATGTGGTTCTAAAATTTTGATCAGCTGATAAACAGCCTGTTTCAGTTTATTCGTTATTTTCATTAAATTGAATGCTCAAATTTTTTTTTGTCTCACTCCCATTTCTTCTTGTTGCATGTTGAAGCTCTACTTAGAACCTTGTTAAGATCCAACAATGTAAAATATGTTTTTTTGCCATTTTTCAAGTGGTCTTAAACTTTTGATCAGGACTGTATATAAAGTACAGTTGAACCTTGAACTGTCATCTGAATACTAAGTCTATCACCTTCTAAAATAATAAAAATAGAAAAGCAGAATATAAAATATACACTCACCTAAAGAATTATTAGGAACACCTGTTCTATTTCTCATTAATGCAATTATCTAGTCAACCAATCACATGGCAGTTGCTTCAATGCATTTAGGGGTGTGGTCCTGGTCAAGACAATCTCCTGAACTCCAAACTGAATGTCAGAATGGGAAAGAAAGGTGATTTAAGCAATTTTGAGCGTGGCATGGTTGTTGGTGCCAGACGGGCCAGTCTGAGTATTTCACAATCTGCTCAGTTACTGGGATTTTCACGCACAACCATTTCCAGGGTTTACAAAGAATGGTGTGAAAAGGGAAAAACATCCAGTATGCGGCAGTCCTGTGGGCAAAAATGCCTTGTGGATGCTAGAGGTCAGAGGAGAATGGGCCGACTGATTCAAGCTGATAGAAGAGCAACGTTGACTGAAATAACCACTCGTTACAACCGAGGTATGCAGCAAAGCATTTGTGAAGCCACAACACGCACAACCTTGAGGCGGATGGGCTACAACAGCAAAAGACCCCACCGGGTACCACTCATCTCCACTACAAATAGGAAAAAGAGGCTACAATTTGCACAGGCTCACCAAAATTGGACTGTTGAAGACTGGAAAAATGTTGCCTGGTCTGATGAGTCTCGATTTCTGTTGAGACATTGAAATGGTAGAGTCCGAATTTGGCGTAAACAGAATAAGAACATGTATCCATCCTGTGATGGCTATTTCCAGCAGGATAATGCACCATGTCACAAAGCTCGAATCATTTCAAATTGGTTTCTTGAACATGACAATGAGTTCACTGTACTAAAATGGCCCCCACAGTCACCAGATCTCAACCCAATAGAGCATCTTTGGGATGTGGTGGAACGGGAGCTTCGTGCCCTGGATGTGCATCCCTCAAATCTCCATCAACTGCAAGATGCTATCCTATCAATATGGGCCAACATTTCTAAAGAATGCTATCAGCACCTTGTTAAATCAATGCCACGTAGAATTAAGGCAGTTCTGAAGGCAAAAGGGGGTCCAACACCGTATTAGTATGGTGTTCCTAATAATTCTTTAGGTGAGTGTATTTGTTGCAAAGACTTGTGGATACCAGTGCATAATTTGTAACAGAAGCCCTTAACAACAATGTGCCATTTAAAGGAATTGTCTATCCCAATGTAATATTTTACCAAAAGCTTTAGAATGCTGTAAAATAAAAAGTAAATAAATGTAAATAAAAAATTTTATTCTGCCCTTTCTGATTGCGTGTCACACTTCCCTTGTCCCCCACTGGTCACAGCATCCTAATCTCCACCTTTGACATTTCAACATAGACATGTGAATTGGGTTGAGCGAACCCTAAAGTTCGGGTTCATACCAAACTTTTGGATTTTTTGACCCCGGACCTGAACCAGAACATTTCAGTAAAAGTTTGGGTTCGAGTTCGGTGTTCAGTGTTTTAATGGCGCTTTTTACAAGGCTGCAGAGCAGCCAATCAACAAGCGTTTAAATCGTGTGCCCTTAGAATCCATCACAGCCATGCCTACTAATGACATGGCTGTGATTGGCCAGTGCAGCATGTGACCCAGCCTCTATATAAGCTGGAGTCACGGAGCGCCGCACGTCACTCTGCTCTTACTAGTGTAGGGACAGGATGCTGCTGCTGTGAGGAAGAGAATAGGAAAGAATCTGATATCAAAACTTGTTGTTAACTCTGCGATCTACAGCGATTTTCTTTTTGTGGGTGCAATGTCCCTGAGCCCAGTGACACAGAAAAATAAGTTTTATCCGTCTGTTAGTTGGGTGGGCGTCGGCGGCCATTTTGTGTAGTGCAGTGCACCAGCACTGCATATGTGCCAGGGACAATAATTTATTCCTGTTCTTTTAGTTCAGTGGGCAACATATACCCATATTTTTTAAGTGCACCTGCACTGCATATGTGCCAGCGGAAGGGAAAATAATATAGGCAATCCGTCTGTGAGTTCAAGGACCCAGGGGGTGACATATTTACATTTTTTTCTGTAAAGTACCCCTGTGCTGCATATGTGAGTGTAATCAATTCAGTAAATCCATCTGTTAGATTCTGGGGGGATAAATTATTATTTTTTTGCTAAAAAGTACATTTGTGGCCTGCACTGCAAATCTGATAGTGAAATAAATTCAGTAAATCATATATTTTTTTCCATAAAGTACCTTGCACTGCATTTCTGACAGTCTAATACAACCGTTAAATACTGCTGTTATATTGTGGTTTGAAAAAAAACACCCATTTTGTGCTAGATACTACATTCGCGGCGTTTGTTGTATTTCTGACAGTCCAACACAACCAGTCAATACTGCTGTTACATTGTTGGTTGACAAATTAAAAAAAAATTGTGACCGTGAAGTAATTGTATAAAATGTATTTGTCACACTGTTGTGTGACTTCAAGAATTTTTTTCGCTTTATGACACCGGCACAGCCTTACTGTCAGTGAACTTAAATGTTGACTATTGGCGGTTACATTGTGGCCTGACATAAACCATCTGTTAGTTTGGTGGGCGAACGCAAAGAATGGCCCTGGTCGTGGTGCTGCTGGTGTTGGTGGAGCTCCTATTGCAGGGAGAGGATGGTCGATTTGTGCCAGCTACACGCACAAGTGAAACACCTTCCCCAGGTGCGAGTAGGCGACAAAACCTTCAACGTTATTTGATAGGGCCGAATGCGGCTCTACGAATGGTGAGGTCATTACAAGTACAGGCGATAGTAGATTGGGTGGCTGACAGTGCCTCCAGATTCTTCACATTGTCTCCCACCCAGTCCCTTGCTAAAAGATCAGAGTTGGCACCTGCAGCCCATGGCCATCAGTCTTTCACCTCACCCCCTTGCAAATCAGCCAAGCAGTCTGAGCCCCAAGTCATGCAGCAGTCTCTTCTGCTTTTTGATGACTCTGCTAGCAGGGTTTCCCAGGGCCATCCACATAGCCCTGCCCCATAAGTGGAAGAGATTGAGTGCACCGATGCCCAACCACTTATGTTTCAGGATGAGTACATGGGAGGACCACCGCAGCAGGTCTCGGATGATGACAAAACACAGGTGCCAACTGCTGTGGCTTTCTGCAGTGTACAGACCGACAAGGAGGGCAGGGGTGGATGATGATGTGGAGGACAATGAGGTCCTCGACCCCACATGGAATCAAGGTCATGCGAGTGACCTGTCTAGTTCGGAGGAAGAGGCGGTGGTCGCACAGAGCCACCAGCACAGCAAAAGAGGGAGCAGAGTGCAAAAGCGGAGCAGCCATCCCCTAGACAGTACGCCTGCTACTGCCCACCGCAGCAAGGGACCAAGCACACCAAAGCCAACTCCAAGGAGTTCCCTGGCGTGGCAGTTCTTCAGACAACGTGCTGATGACAAGACACGAGTGGTTTGCACGCTGTGCAATCAGAGCCTGAAGCGAGGCATAAACGTTCTAAACCTGAGCACAACCTGCATGACCAGGCATCCAAGTGCAAAGCACGAGCTGCAGTGGAGTAGATACCTCAAAAACAAAGAAAGGTCTCTGGCTCCTCCTGCTTCCTCTTCTGCTGTAGTCTCGGCCTCTTCATCCCCCTCTGGAGTGACAGTGGCACCTGCCACCCCGCAAAGGATGTGCCAGCAACGCCACCACCTGGGTCACCAAGCATCTCCACAATGTCCCATGGAAGCGTTCAGCTGTCTATCTCCCAAACACTGGAGCGAAAGAGGAAGTACCCCCCTACCCACCCGCTATCCCTGGCCATGAATGCCAGCATTTCAAAATTCCAGGCTTTACCTGCTTCTTTCTTGTGGGTCAATAAGTCATTAGCCCACAAGCAACTTAAGCAGGGAGGAATCATGTTTTCATATGGAAAATAAAATGACCAATATTCTAAAAAACGAATATATAGTAATATAGTGAATATATTCGTTATTTAGAATTTTCGCATTATTTTTTCCTATCTGTACAGTTGTTCGCATTCTCCTCCCCGACAAGCGTCCCCGTCACCATGGGAACGCCTGTGGGTTAGAAAATACCATCAGATCTGAGTTTTCCCTGAGATAGTGAAAACTCAGATCCGATTGTATATTCTAACCCACAGGCGTTCCCATGGTGATGGGGACGCTTGTCGGGGAGCAGTATGCCAAGGTGGAATAACAGTACACATTGGGAAAAAAAAGACGAATATTCTAAATAACGAATATAGCAATATAGCGAATATTCGTAAAATACACATATAGACTGCAATTTAGCTAATATAGTGCTATAGTATTTTTTTTTTATAGTGTCAATTTTTTCCAGAACTGAAGTTCAGAAGAGGCAAAAAAAACTGACAAAAAAAAAAGATTATAGCACTATATTAGCTAAAGTACAGTGTATATGTGTATTTTGCGAATATTCTCTATATTGCTATAACTTAGTTTTTTAGAATATTACGAATATTCTAAAAAACGAAGTTATAGCAATATAGAGAATATTCGTAAAATACACATATTAGCCTAGCCATAGCCATAGGAAAGTTGCCTTATACAGTTAAAAGAAAATTCGCAATACGCAAATTATTAAATCGCATATTATTTGCGATAAATAGAATAATGACGTATATTCGAATTTGACGAATATAAGACGAATATTCAATCGAATATTCGTGAAATATCGCGAAATCGAATATGGCACCTCCCGCTCATCACTACTTAAGAGTCCTGTATTGTTATTTATCGTCACTACCTCCTCGAGTCGGGAGTGGGTAATTGCTGCGCGCCCCCTCCTTTACTTGGATGCTTCCGCTTTAATAACTTGTCCCACATTTCCGCTCGATCACATTTCAGCCATTAACCTCCCTTGGATGTGGTATCCCTATCTCACGCTACCTCTCCAGCATGGAACCCTGATTCCCCGTTACCCGTGATCACCATGGTAGGTGCATAAAAGAACACATCGAAAGTTGATAGGGAAGATATCCAATTGGATCGTGGACATCACGGGGACGTGCAACATGGTGGAGCAGTATGTGTGCACACGCCTACATGTACTGACTGATGGGTCTGCCCCTTCAACTTCTGGGTCTCCAAATTGGGCACATGGCCTGTGATTGCTCTTTATGCCTTGGAGACTCTGGCCTGCCCTGCAGACAGTGTATTGTCTGGAGGTTTGATTAGCACGGCAGGAGGGGGTTATCACAGACAAGCGCAGCCGATTGTTCACAGCCAATGTGGAAAAGCTCACGTTCATTAAAATGAACCAGGCAGGGATCCCACAGGACTTGTCCGTACCTTGTGCAGAATAGACATGTATACCGGCCTCACCCAGCTATTGTTGTACTCCAGCGCACTTTCTCTTTGTTTTATTTTTTATATTTCCCAATGTTTTGGGGTCTACCCAAATTTGAAAAAAAAAATAAATAAAAAAAACCAGTGTAGGCTACCTCCTCCTCCTCCACCGCCGCTTCCACCTACACTGCCACATCCACCACCTCCTCAACCTCCTATTCCATATGGACCTCATCCTCCTAGATCAAGATTATTATTTTTTATTTTTACGTATTTTATGTTATTTTAAGTCATTTCCCTATCCACATTTGTTTGCAGAGCACTTTCCATGCTCTTGAACACATTTTGCTGCCATTTGCAGCACTCTATCCCTTTACATTACTTTTTTAGAGCCATTTTAGTGCTCCAAAGTTCGGGTCCCCATTAACTTCAATGGGGTTCGAGTTCGGGGTCAAGTTAGGGTCAAGCTCGGGTCCCAAACTCGAACTTTTTTGTGAAGTTCGGCCAAACCCGTCAAACCCGAACATCCAGGTGTCCGCTGAACTCTACATGTAACCACTGCATCCAATCACCTATAGTGTGCAAGAACAGCCACCGCTGATGGATTGCAGGTCATAACAATGGAAACAAGAAGTAAATAAGGAGATAGTAAAATGAATCAAGCCAGCAAAGGAAGCAACATGGACAATCGCAATACATTAGTAAGTATCTTATATTAACTGCCATTTGCTGAAGTGAGACAATCTCTTTAATGTCTACCAATAAGTTTTCATACTAATAATGTATGACCTTTATTATGTGTAAAGAACTGACTTTTAAACAGCTTCTGCATCTAATAAAATAAAATAATTAAAATGTGAGCCCAACTGAGGTTTAATGAGAAAATGTGTCTAATGAAATAGGACAGCTCTTAGCGCAACTCTGTTACATTACAAAATAGTATACAGCAATTTTGTGTGCCCCAGAGTTTAAAACAGATGTTTTCAATGGGTGTCCGTCCTATGATATATCTGTTATTGTGCATTGCAATGGTTTTGGCATAGCTTGGGTCCAGATTACTTCAGAAAATATTATTTGGCTGCTTTGCATAAAATCTAATCTAATCTAATAATATGTAGGAAATGTTCCAAGAAAAAAATAAATATTGATTTATCAGTGTCTTACTAGAGAGAATTGATATCATAATTGCTTCAACGTTGTTCCTAGAAGGGCCAGTTGATTTCAGCATCACTGTCAATATTAAGAATATGTATTTGCATGTGTACTACATTTATTATTGGTAATGCATTCAGTAGCTATCTGTTAAGTGTAAATTTAAAGAGGACCTTTCACCAGAATAAAACATCTAAACTAACTATACAGACGTGTAGAGCGGCGCCCAGGGATCCCCCTGCACTTACTGTTATACCTGGGCGCCGCTCCGTTCGCCCGGTTATAGCCTCCGGTATCTTCATAGTTAGTCTCCACCCAGGGGAACCTGACGGCGTCTCTTTCTCCTATGCTGTAGCGCTGGCCAATCACAGCACTCAGCTCATAGCCTGAGAGGCTTTTATTTTCTCTCAGGCTATGAGCTGAGCGCTGCGATTGGCCAGCGCTACAGCATGGGAGAATGAGATGCCGTCAGGTTCCCCTGGGTGGAGCCTAACTATGAAGATACCGGAGGCTATAACGGGAGAACGGAGCGGCGCCCAGGTATAACAGTAAGTGCAGGGGGATCCCTGGGCGCCGCTCTACATGTCTGTATAGTTAGTTTAGATGTTTTATTCTGGTGAAAGGTCCTCTTTAATGTGCTTGAATTCATGCTGTTATAGCTCCATCTATTGGCCTTTTGTGCAAAAAGTTTATAGCTAGCCAGCATTTAATCCTTGGTATGTCCTATGGAAGCCACTGTAGCTACAGTATTAGCTATGACCATGGTGACATCATCAACTTAGCTCATAGCAGCCATGGTTTTTAAAAGATCAGCTGAAGGACATGCAGCATTATTAATCATCCTCCACAACCAGACATAATGTGGCATCGTTGGCATGTTTTAGGTTGTTAGTTAGCATTGCAGGATGCAGGATCATGTACTGTATATTGATATGCTGTACTGAATGTGACCTGTATTTCATGCACATGTTTATCTTTGCCTAGCTTTGTACAATAATGTATTATAGCTTATTGTCACATGCTTATCAACATAGTAAGCACATTCTCTTTCTGCTTTTTGGTTTCACCCTATCCTTGCAATAAAAGTTGAAGTGAAAGTCACTCCTGTGTCAATGAGTTCCTAGGAGGGAGTTTGGCTGCATGTCTTATGCCCCTCAAATACATAAGGAGGACAGAACAATATTGTTTGCTGCCAACATTATATCATTTACATTTCATATATCATATAAAACACTTGGCTATCAGTTGGTTGGTCTAACCTTAGTTTGGGTTCATAATTATACTTAATTTATACACATCCATTGGTTATGCACATAGGTAGACACCAGTACTAGAAATGAGCGAATCGAAGCTGAAAAATTTGATTTGCACCGAATGCAAATTTCCTCGCGCTTCGAGGTAACGAATCGCATTTTTTCCTAAAATGGCTGCTGCACATGTGAGGACATGAAGAAAGGAACTCTGGGAAGGCGGGATCACCCATAATGTCATGCATGCAGCCAATCAGCAGCCAGCCAGCGCTATGATGTCACAGCCCTATAAATAGTGTCAGCCACCTTAGATTCTGCCATTTACCAGTGTACTTAGTGCAGTGAGATACGTCAGCAGGCGCTAGGGACAGTGTTAGAAAAAACATCATTGTGCTAAAAAATTATTTACAAGTGCAGGGAAAGATTATTCAAAGAAAAGGATAGGGAGGCATCATCTATACTATAAAAGAGGAACAGGGTGCAATAGGAGAGTGTACAGCCTGGTAATAGGAACAATCCTATTGCACCTTGCTGCACTGACTGGGGATCCATATTGCCATTATACAGCTCTGTAATTCCAGCAAACCGTTCTTATTAGGGTGTAAGTGCTGTTTGATACAGGCATTAACAGGGTTTATTACAAGGAAATATGTCTATGTCTTATTTGCCCTTGTGTGTTGCAGTTATATGTTCTAAAGCATTTTTTGGCTTGTATTAGTTGGAAAAAAGGGCTTATTAGTAATTCTGTGGTGAAGTGGTAAAATTACAGCCCTTTTTGTCATGTATTAGTTGAAAAAGAAAATATATATTTGCCGTTCAGCGGTGCAGTTATATGTTCTAAAGTCTTTTGTGGCTTGTATTAGTGGAAAAAATATATATATATTTGCCGGTCAGCGCCAGCGGTACAGTTATATGTTTTAAAGCCTTTTGTGGCGTGTATTAGTGGAAAAGGAAAAAATATATTTGCCGTTCAGTGGTGCAGATATCTGTTCTAAAACCTTTTGTGGCATGTATTAGTGGAAAATAAAATATATATTTGCCGTTCAGCAGTGCAGTTATATGTTATAAAGCCTTTTGTACCGTGTATCAGTGGAAAAAGAAAAAATATATTTGCGGGTCAGCGGTGCAGTTATATGTACTAAAACCTTTTGTGGCATGTATTAGTGGAAAAAGAAAAAAATATATTTGCTGTTCAGCCGGTGCAGTTATATGTTCTAAAGCCTTTTGTGTCGTGTATAAGTGGAAAAAAATAAGGGCCTATTTGTCGTTCAGGGCTGCAGTTATATGTTCTAAAGCCCTTTTTTTCACCCGTTTTTGGCACAAAAAAGTATTTGCCGTTGTGTGGTGAAGTAAGAAAATTACAGCCCTTTTTGGCGTGTTTTAATATCCTTTTTATTTATTTATTTGATCTTACAGTATATCAGAGAGAAAAGTGCCAGGCCTTGCACAGGGGAGTGGCAGAGGCCTAAATGTTTCTTGCGCAGGCAGAGGTCGCAACAGAGTAAGGGGGCGTGGCAGCAGGGGTCACAACGAGAGGCCAGAACTCCCGGTGTCATCTAGCGGTCGTGTCTTGACCAGCAACCCAGCGGTTCTTGATTGTTTGACTCAGACAGTCTTACTCATTCACTTCAGTGTGGTCTATTCACATGGTCTCCAGCTGCGTCTGTCTTCCTGCTACCTATTCCTTCTCCTCTTATACTGCGGCATAGTATCTGAAGAAGGCTTGCGTGCCGAAACGTTATACGATATGAAAATAGCCGCAAGTCAAATAAAAACCTGAATCAACCTAATTGAAAACCGAATAAGATGTAGTTTTATTCTTTATTTAATGCTATATTAACAACATTTATTTTTTATTTTGAAGATGGAATTGGAGTGAACTGATTCCAATCAAAACCAACTCCAACTTGATTAATTCAAATCCTACTCCACAGCCCTAGTTTTCCCCTTATATACTGCCTTCATACCCTTTGAATTTTTCCACATTTTTTCATGTTACATCCACAAACTTAAATGTAGTTGATTACAATTTTATGAGCTAGATCAGCACATAGTAGCAACTATGTATGAAGTAAAAAGGAAATGATGCATAGTTATCAAAATAAAAATCTGAAAAGTGTGGTGTGCATTTGTATTCAGCCTTCTGTACTCTGATACCCCTAAATAAAATCCAGTGTGGCCAATTACCTTCAGATGTCAACAAATTAGTAAATAAAGTCCATCTGTGTGTAACTTATTCTCAGTATAACTACAACTGTTCTTTGAAGGCCTCAGAGGTTTGTTAGTGATCATTAGTGCATTAGTGATCAAACAGCATCATGGAAACCGAGGAACACACCAGACAGGTCAGAGAGTAAGTTATGGAGTTGTGTAAAGCAGGGTTAGGTTATAAACAAATATCCCAAGTTCTGAACATCTCATGCAGCACTGTTCAATCCATTATCAAAAAGTGGAAGGAGTATGGAACAACTGCAGATCTTCCAAGCCATGGCCGTTCACCTGAACTGACAGCCTTGGCAAGGAGAGCACTAATTAGAGAAGCAGCAAAGAGGCCACAATCACTCTGAAGGAGCTGCAGAGATCCATAGCTCTGGTGGGAGAATCTGTCCACAGGACTACTATTATTTGTGTACTCCAAAAATTTGCCCTTTATGGAAGTGTGGCAAGAAAAATGTTTGCCACAAGCCATGTAGGGGACCAAAGTGGAACTTTTTGGCCTAAATGCAAAACACTATGTGTGGAAAACAACCACGGCACATCTTCATGAATACTCCATCACCACTGTGAAACATAGTGGTGGCAGCATCATTCTGTGGGATGCTTTTCTTCAGCAAGGAACAAGGAAGCTGGTCAGAGTTGATGGGAAGATGAATGGAGTTAAATGATCCTAAACATACATCCAGAGCTACAATGGAATGGTTTAGATCAAAGCATATTTATATGTAAGAATAGCCCAGTCAAACTTCAGACCTAAAGCTCAATAAAAATCTGTGACAAGACTTGAAAATTGCTGTTCACAGACGCTCTCCATCCAATATGACTGAGCTTCAGCTATTTTGCAAAGAAGAATTAATAAAAAATGTTGGTCTCTAGATGTGCAAAGCTGATAGACATACCCCCAAAAACTTGCAGCTGTAATTGCAGCGAAAGGTGGCCCTACCAAGTATTGACTCAGGGGGCTGACTTTAAATGCATGTCACACTTTTCCGAATTTTATTTTTTCATGTATCATTTTCTTTTCACTTCTCACATACATGCAACACTCACTCTATGGCAGCAGCATGAAGGACATTAAACAGATGTACTGAACAGTATACTGAACTGGGGTGAGGCAAACATATACTGTACTAGCTACTGCAGTAACGTCTTTCTGCCTCATTCACTCTCTGCAGCACATCCCTCCTTGCCCCTCCATATACTCTACTTGTATGGACTGCAGCTGTAACCTGATCTCTATGTGTAAAGACTTCTGAATTTAGAGAAAGTCATAAGTTGGGGGGAGTGGCTGATAATTAGAGAAAGAGGCATTTTTCTGAAATAAAATGTATTACAAGGTTCTTATCTTTGTTTATACTTTTAATATATTGAAAAAAAATAAGATCTTTTATTTGAGACTACCTTAAATGATCATAGTGCATTATTCAATTTATGTTCTACCTGAAAAACATGATCACCTAGATGAAAGAGAGTCTACTGTCAGAGAAATAAAATTTTAAATACAAAAATATATATGGAATCTTAGTTTCCACCTAGCCACTAGAGCAATACACAATTGGCAATCTCACATGAGCGTAGCCTCTTTAAATAGATGATCGGCAAGGGTGCTTAGAGTTGTCCCCTCAGCAATCTAGTACTGACGGACTATCCTGAAGATAACCCATCAATATCCTGTTCCTGAAAAACCCCTTTAATGTTACAATTCAACATATCATTTGATAACCTCTGACATCTTAGTGCCGATTTACTAACACTGACTAATTGTAAGATAGTGTAAACTAAGGGGTAATTTATCATTCCACTTGCTACAGAATTTTGGTGTAAAAAAGTGGCAAATTTTGGCACATGCTATTCTTGCACAAATATTTGTGACTTTTTGAAATTTTACTCTGCTTCCACAGAAAAATGGGTGGGAAAGGGAGAGTTGTTAGCTATGTTGGTTAGCTTCCCTACAGATGTATCACTGTAATTATTATTATTTTTAACTCAAACTTACAAATTCACTGCAGTAAGAAGGTGACAAACAGCAAAAAAAACAACATGTAATAATACCATTTGAAAATTTGCCACAAAGTATTCCAGCATATACTCAAGCAAAAATTATTTCAAATATTCCCACAAGACTAGACAGTGTAAAGAGATGTCAGATTTACCACAGTCTGGCACACTTTTACACTGTCTGTTCTAAATTTTGTTGGCTTAGGCTACTTTCACACGAGCGTTCGGGTGTCCGCTTGTGAGCTCCGTTTGAAGGGGCTCACGAGCGGCCCCGAACGCATCCGTCTGGCCCCAATGCATTCTCAGTGGAGGCGGATCCACTGAGAATGCATCCGCCTGCCAGCGCTCAGCCTCCGCTCCGCTCAGTGGGCGGACACCTGAACGCTGCTTGCAGCGTTCGGGTGTCCGCCTGGCCGTGCGGAGGCGAGCGGATCCGTCCAGACTTATAATGGAAGTCAATGGGGACGGATCCGCTAGAAGATGACACCATATGGCTCAATCTTCAAGCAGATCCGTTCCCCATTGACTTTCAATGTAAAGTCTGAACGGATCCGCTCAGGCTACTTTCACACTTATAATGCAGACGGATCCGTTCTGAACGGATGCAAACGTCTGCATTATCGGAGCGGATCCGTCTGATGAAACATCAGACGGATCCGCTCCGAACGCTTGTGTGAAAGTAGCCTTAATTAAATAATTTTTGCCACATGTTTTGGTGCAGCCACATTTTAAGCCACGTCCCTTTCACAACACGTCACAATACTTTCCTGCTAAGTCCCGCCTCCTTGTTGTCAGAGTCAGGAAAAGGCTCTCAAAGTGTCTGAAGACTTAATACAGTTGGTGCAAACTATGTATGCCAATTTTTTTACACAAATTGTGGCAATTATTTAGCACATTTAAATTAGTAAATCTTCTCGATTGAATTTTAACAGTCCCTTTTCTAATGGAGCAGGTAAGAAAGAAATGGCAGTGTTATTTCAGCAGAGAGCCAGTGCACACACATTCTTATTTTTCCCCAGCTATGGCTGGGAGACACTGGGTATTTTAGGTGCCTTTCCTAGTGAGAAGGTGTCAGAGATTAGCTTCCTACCTTGCTACCTAGTTTAAACTAGTGTAGATGTGCTTTCTGTCTGCCTGCTCATGTACCAAACCTCTGCCTGACATCAGATTGTTTTAAGGATACACACACACTATGCCTGCCCTAACCTCTGCCTGTTCACTGACTATGAGTATTGCTTGATACCTTTCACCAACGTCCTTGGCTCCTGTGGGTCAGCTGCCAACTTCACCGGGACTATTTCAAGAGGTAGAGGCCTGGTGGATCCCCAGCAGAAAAGACTAGATCACTGTATTAGGATTAAAGAATGAAAACCTGAGGACCACCAGAATAAAATCCTTAGGATTAGCCAAAAGCCACACCGGTTAGTTGGTACAGTGATCTGACACCCACTATTAGGGAGTTGTAAATAATAGTTTATTATTTTAAATATATTTTGGGGGCACCCCCAGAGGAAGCGCGGCAAAACGTACGTCGGGGTTGCTCTGCTCCCCTCAGCTCTTGGTCTGTATGCCTTACTACTTACAGTGGTAGTCTCACTCTGTACCCCTGTATCCGTTGTACATTGCATATATTCTCTGATGTGTAATATAGAGATCACTTAGATCTTCTTTTGGATTTATAATTAGTGACAGTTGGTTCATTACTTTATAATGATATGCATTATGCTCTGATGATACTTTGGGTAATACAGTCAAAAAACATTTGGTTTGACTGACAGGGGACTGTCAGGGTCATACTTATTGTATACCTGTATTGGTGTTTTTATATCTCATTTGTCATTTCTTACAAATCATACATACTTGGAGACCTCAAGACTGGGGGGTTCTCACCTTCTCAGCACTTATCTGCAGTGTTTTACATTTTCTGTTACTTATAAGTATGTCCTTCATATGTGACACAATAAAGATGCTTTTGTACTGTATGTGTGGTATTTGTGATTTGTTTTTTGCTAATACAGCCCTAAGTCAAAAACATTCCAGAATGAAATTCAAAGAACAATAAGAAAAAGACTTACCAAAATGTGATTAATGGGGTTTTCTCACAATAGACATTTATGGGGTCATTTATGAAACTGGTATAAAGTAGAACTGGCTTAGTTGCCCATAACAACCAATCAGATTCCACCTTTCATTTTCCAAAGGAGCTGTCAAAAATGAAAGGTGGAATCTGTTTGTTTGCTATGGGCAACTAAGCCAGTTCTACTTTACACCAGTTTCATAAATGACCCCATTACTTCTTATCTACAGAATAGGCAATAAATGTGTGATCACTGGAACCCCACAGATCCCAAAAAGGGGATTCTGAGCTCCCCATTCTCTTTCACTGCACCACAGCAGTGAGGAGGAGTCTGAATGGACTGGTGGTCAGGCATTCCCCTGCTGCTACGTTCATTGTGTATGGGCCAAAGTGTCTAAAGTGCAAAGCATGGTTCTCGGCTGTCTTCTTTAATCCCATAGAATGATTGCCACTACTCCATTCTAAAGCCTCATTCACATGTCAGTGTTTTGGTCAGTGATTTCCATCAGTGATTGTGAGCCAAAGCCAGGATTGGAGCCTCCACAGACATAGGGCCAGATGTATCTTTACTCTGACAGCTCACTCCACTTTCACACATGGCTAAAGTCAGTTTTGGCTAAGTCAGATTTGCGATCAGCAATTTAAGACTGTAATAAATGTGGTTTGACGGTAGCAGTTTATCCGTCAGTAAGCGGCTTTACAAAAGTCGCACGTCTTTACGAAAAAGTTGCATGTTCCAATAAAAAAGTCTCATAAGATAAGCATGGTCCTCACTGGAGTGAAATTGTGCATTTTTTGGTGACTTTTTTGCGACTTTTTAAATAGTCGCAATAGTAAATCTGTCTAGAGATTCATTTACATAAGAAAACACGCCCACTTTCAGAAAACTGGCGAGCATAGAGCAGAGCAGAAAAAAGTCGCAAAATTGTGTGCAGTTTTAGTGATTGCGCAAAAATATGCAACTTTTTCACTCCATTATTCTGACTTGAGCTAATGATAAATCTGGCTCATAAAGTATAAGGGAAAGCTCTGCACCAGTTCTGTTTAGAGCCGCACCTGGTTTGCAATAACTGATCTGGAAATCACTGACAGAACACTGAATGAGACATAACTATCATTTTTTCTATGTAAAAACACCAAGTTGGAGCTCACCTCACCATACACCACCGAGGAGCATGGACACAGAACCGGAACCAAGGCTGAGATGTAGAAAAAAAGTAGATTGTCCAGCTTCACCTCGCAGTGCGTGTTTTATTAGGAAACGTGCTTAAAAACCAAACATCAGGCTCATTTCATCAACATGTTTCGGATCAACATATATTACAGATCCTTCCTCAGTCATTTCTCTATGGTCTCATGCTGTGAGCAACTCAGGACTTGATACTCATGTTAATAATGATATGCCTCTTGGGTTTTAAATACAATAAAACTATTTATGTATACTGTGAAATTTTATGAAACTAACATGAATATGTAAAACGTTGCTTAATGTCAATTTTGTGTATTGTAATTGCAATTTCACCTCAGGTACCTTTCTTGCATGTTTCCTTGTCTCCTATGCATGCCTTGGTTTGATTATTTCCAGTGTGTGGTGTTTCTGGGCATTCCTAACCTACCAAACCCATCATGCCTGTAAAGTGCTAGCACTTCCTGGTATACTTCCTTGCCCTGCCCTCTCCACCTTCCAGAGACTTGGTCTTGAAATGGAGCATGCACAATCAAGCAAGGACAGGTGGCTCAATGAAGGAGCAGGGGGACAGGTGCAGCTGAGGATGCTGAATGTGACGTGTGGATGAACCAGTGCTTCAGAAAGAATCTGAATACGCAGTCCTGCCTATAATGATACATAATGATCTCATGCACTCAGTAGCGATTAATGCTAGGAGCATCAGGTACTTATGCACATGGCCAGCAGCTGCAGGTACCCTCATGACTTCAGCTGTATTGTCGTTCTCAGAAATGTGATACAGTTGAATAACGCACAAGGGTGCTGCGGTTGTTTGTGCTTCACTGCTGTACTACCATATTGTTGGTCCTATCTACTTGTGTTGCCCCATCTTCTGTCAAGTTGAACCTGCCTACAGCATTGGTCTTCTTTTAGTTTTTGTTCAGGGTCCCTTTAAGCTCCCAGTCCACTCCTAGGCAGGGGTTACGATACCCGACAACTTGTATAGTGGCTGTGCTTGAAATTGCAGCCCAAGCCCATTCCCTTGAATGAGACTGAGCTACAAATAAGCTATATGACTGATGAATGTGATATCCCTGGCCTAGGAAGATGCCATGTCACTCATGGGAGCACTGGAGCTCAAACAGCTCATCAGTGGGGGTGTGCAGAAGTCGGACCCACGATGATCAGATATTGATGACCTGTCCTAAAGATAGGTTGTCAATATATGAATCACAGAAAACAAGGTTTTCCAGGACCTTAAATTAATGTATTACCTTAAGGACAGGCCATCAATGCACCCTTTCTTCCATCATGGCACATCATGATATAGGGGGTCCTGCGTGATTATGCAACGGGACACCTCGCCCCAGGGCCCCTCTATCATGACCCAGGTTTTATAGGAATGCCAAGTGGTGTAGTGCGGCCTAAATGCCTCTTAATGTGTGTCACGGTGCTCCTACCCCAGGCTTTGGCTCCGAAGCTATGAAAAGGGGGAATAATTGAGGGATTTTAAAGAATAACTTGAGTCCAGACCTTGAGATGAAGTTCAATGACAGCTTTACTTGAATAAATGTTTCTTCAGTTTTCAGGCTTTGTCTTGGTTCTAGCAGGCTTTAGCATGAACTAGCAGGCAAAGTCAACTCTACTATATCTCGTTCTCCCTGCTGTACTGACAGACTAGCTTAGTAACTTTGATTTCTTCTTTATATTGCACTCCACTCTTTAGTCTGACATAGTTTCAGCCAAGAAATAGGTTAGTGTCCTGTCAGCTACAACATTGGGTCTAAAACTGGAATCAACTAGAACTGCCACCCCTCCTTCTAGTAGCAAGCAGGACTCGCCCACTTCTTCCCAAAAGGGGGAAAATGGAATTGCGAGTTACATTCTGTCTAAGATAGCTCTGCCAGAAACTCTGCCACCTGCTGGTGAACCAGGCATATTACATGTATAACAGTTGCATAACAATATTATCAATGCACAATATGGAGAGGACCTGGAACAAAATACATAAGATGACATAAGGGTTATCCCATTAGAGATAGTAGCAGGGTGCAGGAGTGGTAACACCACTCTGGGGTGTTACAGTTATAGTTGGTATACCCTTGGTGGTATAAGTTTAGTATAGGTGCAAGGCAGGAGATGTAGTTGCTGTGGCCAGTGAATATTGCTTGAGTCAGTAACCAGGCCAGTTGTAAACAAATAGAAAAGTTTCTCTTTATTAAGATGCAGGATGGGAGTTGTAGTACATTAAACAGTATCAAAACACAGTTCCAAAAAAGTCACAGTGCAAATCTTCTTTGACAGATATGTACAAGTAAAAGCAATGATGTTTTTTTTTGTACCCCTCCTCTCTTTCTTTATCTCTCTCTCTCTCCATTAATGTATGATAGCAGTGTTCACTGGCATGCCATGGCCCTTTCTCTGCATTACCCAATGCTACAGGGTTGAGCCGCAATACCAATACCAGTACAATAATTTATGCTGCTGAATCAAGTGTGTTGCTGCGGCCCGGGAGGAGCAAAGTAGAGGATAGGAGTGGTAGTGGCTCTGGCTGCAACAGTTTGTCTTCATAAATAACAGTGTCAATCCTCCCACTGATGCTCCATAAGGCTTGGGTAGGGACAGAAGGGTGCACCCTTTCTTCCCTCATAGCACATCCTGATGTAGGGGGTCCTGCGTGATTATGCAACGGGACACCTTGCCCCAGGGCCCCTCTATCGCGGCCCAGGTTTAGTAGAAATGCTGAGTGGTGTAGTGTGGCCTAAATGTCTCTTTATGTGTGTCATGGTGCTCCTACCTGGATACTGCTGGACCCCAGGCTTTGGCTCCGAAGTAAAAAAAGGGGGGAATAATTGAGGGATTTGAAAGAATAACTTGAGTCCAGACCTTGAGATGAAGTTCAATGGCAGATTTACTTGAATAAACGTTTCTTCAAACAGTTTTCAAGCTTTGTCTTGGTTCAAGCAGGCTTTAGCATGAACTGGCAGGCAAACTCAACTCTGCTATATCTCTTTCTCTCTGCTGTACTGACTGACTAGCTTAGTAACTTCTTCTTTATGCTGCACTCCACTCTTTAGTCTGACTTATTTTCAGTCAAGGAATAGGTTAGTGTCCTGTCAGCTACAACATGTTTTAAGATACAGCTGGACAGGACTGTGTCAAAGTGCGTAAGGGTGCATTAGCAATATCCCTCTCACTGCAGTGAAGTCTTTATCAGCCTTCAACAGGGAATACCTTACTGATTGACTCCAGTTCTCAGCCATGCAGATTCTGGACCTTCTATTTTTTTCCCTATGGAATACTGTACAGTAGAGATGGCTTTCTTGAAGCAAATGTCTCAGAAATGGTGATTTTCTGGGACTCAGGACTAGTCTTCTGAGAGGAGTGAGAACATGTAGCTCGCCTGTCTTTCTCAGCTACCCCTAGAAAGAGAACTATTGGTGGACCTAAATCCATCTCCTAACTTCCTACAAGGGCAAAGTCAGGATTGTTAACCCTGATGAATACATACATAGCTATATGGGTAATACAATACTTCAGAACATTAAATAACAAAAAACTATTTTGCCTTATTCTGGGATACCTCACAAGTACTTTAGCCAAGAGGCAATGGAGCTCTAGTGATTACTAATGTTCTTTCATTCAGAAATCCATTTGATGCAGTACTATATGAGCAGCAAGTATGGGTGAGCATGAAAATTTAGAATTTGTTGCAAAGCTTGTATTTTCATGTGTGCAAAATATTTATATTAAAGTAGTATACTGGAAATCAACAGGTTAATTGGTTAAATGATTTAATCCAATTGGTTTCAAATTCATGTTACTGATAAGGTCCAGTATCGTATAATTGCACATGTTAATTCGTAATAACATAGCAACATCATACAGCCAAAAATCGACTATGTACACGGGAAAGAAAACTGCTGTATTATCCACTCACTCTGAAAATGGCTCCAAAGCACCATTTGTTCTTCAGAAAACGAAATCCTGTCCTAACTGCTCATAAAATGTGCCCTATAGTTGTTTATTATAGCTAGTAAAAAGAACAGCAATGTGTTTCTATGTAAACAAATCCAAATGGTAAAAAAAATCCCATAGTTTATCATAAAATCAAAGGTATGTATGAAAAAACTTCAGGCCCAGGATAACAAAGCAAATTAATTAAAAAACCATGATAACCACATATTGACTTTTGCTAGTAAAAACATGATTTTTATTTTATTATAGTGGAAAGAAATCCAAGCAAATGTCAAGCCTCACTTGAAAATATGGATATTTAAAGAGGGCATAAAACCTAGGAGTCTCAAGCTATTATGGTTTCTTGGTGAGAACGTACAGGGCTGTTTTATGTAGCTTTTGACAGAGGATTTAAATTAGACTTGTAACATGTATGGTGTGACTACTGCCTGTTTAAGGAGAGTGAGAAACACTGCAAAAAGTTTGAATTATAGTGATGACACTTTGTAGCGGATTATAGAAAGTTCCAGACTACAGCTATTTCAACATTCTTATATTTATTTTTATTTTTAAGGAAAACATTGTAGTCTTTAAAGCTTTGTTCTAAGGTTTCACTATCGACCTATTAAAGGGAAATATTAGTTCCATATTGGACTATCTTTATCTTGACCAATTCAGTTTTGTGGGATACACAAGAAGGGACATTGACCAATCACCTATACACATATTGCACCCGTTCACTGAGAAATGACTGCTTGAGTGTATTTTTTAGGTTACTCCAACAAAAGCTCCAAGTTTATATCCCAAGGTTTTTCTTCTGGACTGATGTGTTTCTCTGCCACACTGTTAACCATCAAAGTAGTCCTGTCCTTCCCAACTCTCTATTTTCACAACAGGATATCTGGTTTCTTTTATGAGGATACAGCTATGTTAATTTGGTTTAGTGGTTTGTTGGAGGTAAGCAGCCTCTTCACAACACAAACACCAAAATCCCCTTAAAGCAGTTGCCTGTTAATAGCTGCGGTCTGATTGGCAGATTTGCATTGTAAAATGTGATTTTTGGTTGGATAAATATGTTTAGTCTGGTAAGCACTTTAGTGATTGAGTGTCTGTTAATGGATAACGGTGGATTATGGTGGAACCTCTACAGGCTGTCACTAAGCACTTAGAGAAGTGAGAGGTAAAAGCAAAATTAAAAACAATCTGGCACCATGGACACTAAGAGGATTTAGATGTTCAGGGATCATTTAAAAAAGTGTGAATTTAAATTCCTTGGTGTGTTGGAGAAAATGAAAACAGAGAGGGTGATGCATATAGTATATAGAGAGATTTACACATGCTGAAATTACACATGACCAGATTTTTTTTGTCACTCTATAATCTTCTCTCCACACTAATAAAGATATAACATAAACACAAAAATGTCTGAATGGAGATTTGACATACTGAGTATTCTATGAAGTCCAAAATAATTAACTAAGGCCTCGTTCACATCACCGTTTCTCCTTTCCGTTCTCCGGCTCCGTTGAGGAGCAGGAGAACGGAAAGGACGGATTCTGCAGATAACTGAGACCTAACTGAGCGTAACGGAGCCTAAAGACCCCATAGACTATAATGGGGTCCGTTCGGTGTCTGCTCAGAACATGATTTTTGAGCGGAGACGAAAGTCCATTCAGAATGCATTCAAATACAAACTGGTCAGTTTTGGACCGCTTGTGAGAGCCCTGAACGGATCTCACAAACGGAAAGCCAAAACATAGAAACATAGAATGTGTCGGCAGATAAGAACCATTTGGCCCATCTAGTCTGCCCAATATACTGAATACTATGACTAGCCCCTGGCCCTATCTTATATGAAGGATGGCCTTATGCCTATCCCATGCATGCTTAAACTCCTTCACTGTATTTGCAGCTACCACTTCTGCAGGAAGGCTATTCCATGCATCCACTACTCTCTCAGTAAAGTAATACTTCCTGAACGCGAGTGTGAAAGTAGACTAATCTATTTAGTAATGTAGCATTACATGGTGCCCATTGTAATGAATGGGCAAACAAACAATATATGCTTGCACTGAGTCCCTCAGAGTGGTAGCAAGATAGAGAATAGTCTTCTTTTTGCATAACATTAATGTAGGAGTCAATCTAAATGATGGTGTTTTGTGGTGGCATGTGCGCTCACACAGTTAGATCAAAGTATAAAAGTTACTCAGTTTAAAAGTATTCAGATATACTATGTTTGTAGGTATCTAAGTGCCCACAGAGTACTGCTGCGTTTTTTGTTTCTTTTTGCCTATGTATTGCAGTCACATCAGATGTGCACCTAACCATTATTTCAGTATTTTAGGAGGTGCCGACTCACTTTGTTCTTTTGTATTGTACATGTGGAGTTGGTGACTGATTCGCTCTTGGTCGTGCAATCCTCCCATGTCCCCCCAAGACTGTTTTTAATTGGCGCAGAATGAAGCTGGTTCCTATCTTTCCAAAGCTCTTTTTTAGGGTTCAGCCCAAGAGATTCCTATTGTACAGGTCTAATTTTTTTTTATTAGTGTAGGGCTTCAACTGAATAAGGTCACCTTGTTGTGGTAGGTGCTGTGTGATAATATACCCTAAGAACCTCAAGGTGACAAGAAATGGCACTAAAGGTGTTCAGATTTTACCTTAAGACTTCTTGTGTGACATGTAGGCTTTTATGTTGGTTTTGAAATGTCTATTGAACTACAAGGAACAATTCTTGGACTTCATTGTGCACAACTTCTGCAAGTGAGGAGCCTAAATTCAGTAAAGACAGTGAAAGGAATTTATTAATGTTGTTATCCTGTTTACTGGCACACAAACGTCACAAATGTATGTACAAAAATGTGAATTTAGGGATTTTCCACTTTTCATTACATTTTAAATGGATAAGTCTTAGCAGAAAGGGATAGGGTGTCCACTTGAACTCTATGTCAGCTTCTACATAGCTGGCGTAGATTTCAGTTTGTTGCTTACTGACAGCTCAAGATGTGACAAATTTATTAAGCAGTGCACCTTACCCCCACAGACATTTGATTACGACTGGCATATAAAATGCCAGTCTTAATAAATCTGCCCCTATACATTTCTTATCATCTCCTAAATATCTGGTGTGTCCAGTATCAACAGGACTTCTTTAGTTCACCTTAAAGTGGTTTTAGGGGACCTCAGCATGAATTAATAGCCACAGCCCCCCAGTTAGGACAGAATTTGAATAAAATATAAATCATCTAAGAATAAAAAAGAGCTTTTTGTCTTCAATGACATAAAACACAATGAGGAACTTTTAATATTACTCGTGCACCATTTGTATGAGGCACCAGTCTCTCCACCAGCTAGATTCATCAATAGAGCACACTCCCTGTTGTTAAAGGGGTTGTATCATCTTGACATTACTAAGGTGAGATGAGACTAAATCTCTAGCACCAGGTGGCCAGGAAACAGCGCAACAGCCTTGCGCTCAATATTTTAGAAGCTCCTACTGCGGTGAATGGAAGCCACCGAAATAGCTGAGCACAGCAAACGATGATGTTTTCCTAACTCGGAAACCGTTACTAAGGTGAGATGAGACAGCCCCTTTAAATCTGCTATTCATTTATGAAATCTTCAAATCAAAAAATCATTTGTTGGCAAAAGTGTCGCAGGGGGTCTATAACTTTTAGCGTTTTGCCCGCATGTTATATTTGTCAATGGATTTATTTAACACATCAATATATCAGCCCATAGATGTGTGTAACTACAGAAGTGCAAAAATCCAGTTCATTTCCAACGAAAATGTTCTAAAAATAATAATGTAAAAGAAAAAAAAACAGTAACAGCATAGAAATATATCTAAACCGGCACAAAAACAAAGAAAAAAAACATGGTCTAAGAAGTCTGATTCTTCTATCAAGAGGAAGCAGCTGCAACCATGATATTGAATTCAGCCTTACTCTTAAAGAACATCAACCAATCTCAGCATGGACAAATATTAGATTTGCTGAGGTCTGCTGACATCATTGAAAGAGATAAACATATTAGAAGGAGTGGAACAGCTTGTTGTTTGAGAGGTTGCCAAATAAGATAAGTGAGTGTCAAAGTGGAAAAAGTACATTGGTCGACCATGCTGAGGAGCACTGACGTGGCTGAGGGCTGGGACTCACTGAAGTGTCATTGTAAGCATAACTTGTCTGCAGCAAGTGGATTTAAACCCTTTCTGCTTCCAAATGGCCTAGTCTAACAGCTGCTTACAGCTGGAAACCGTGTGAAAGTTTTTCAGGTTTTCCAACTATAAATAGCCAGGATCCGCATAATCCACTGCTTGATTTACATCCATTTCTTAGTCTCTTTACACTGAAAGCCAATGTTTAATTCTATTTTATCAAGCAATTGTTGAGAAAGTTTACATGAACCACTGCCAAACACAGATAAACCTTTAATGAGAAGTTCATTGGATTCCGACACCTAAAACAAGTGCATCAGAGTTTGACCCCTGGGCCAAGAAAAGCATTTATTTTGTGGCACAATTTTGGCAGCAAAAGCATGGGGTATAATTTACCAGCTTAAGGGCTCCCACAGCTACAATCCCATAAACACATGAAGTGACACGACTTCAATGAATCAAACATCACTGTGTACATAGAATTGCATAGTGTTTATCAAAGCCTACATCCAATAAATATAAGAGTCACCTTTTCAGCCAAAACATATATAAGGACATGACAGAGATTACAAACTAAAGTGAAAAATTGGTGCACAGAAAATCTTAAAAGACCTTTGTTCATAAAATAACACGAGAAAGGGGTTTTTAAGGTGAGAATTATTAATGTTCTGTAATATACAGTAGATAGGGTCTCATAGGACTGTACAGAGGTGTGCACACAGCCTAATGCCGAGGGTGCAATAATTCATGGGGAATTTAATATTGTTTTCCTTGCCAAAGGGCTAAAGTTTTTTTTTCTAGGGGTTCAATATTGATGGCCTATCCTCAGGATAGATCATTAATAGCTGATCAGTGGGGTCTACCCATCAGCTATTTGAAGAGATCATGGTGCTCTGGTGCGTGCCATCGCCTCTTCATAGGCCAGTGACCGTATATTCATTGGTCACATGGCTTATTTTCAACTCAGTCCCATTACTAGTGTTGATCGCGAATATTCTAATCGCAAATTTTTATCGCGAATATCGGCACTTCCAGAATTTGCCAAAAATTTTGAATATAGTGCTTTTTATTCGTAATCGCAAATATTCTAGATTTATTTTCATCAGTACTACTACTTCTTTCTTGTGGGCCAATGAGAAGGCTGCAATATCTTTGTCAGAGCTTAGCAACATCCCTAGCAACCAATAGGAAAGTTGCCTACCCCTTACTATATAAGAACCTCCCTAGCAGCCATTTTCTGCAGTTTTTTGCAGTTCTGAGAGAGAGCAGTGTCATTGCTGTTCTCTGTGCTTTGCAGACTCATCTGGATCCTTATTTAATTACATTAGTTAGCTCATATATATAATACAGATAGTTAGTGGGAGATAGTCAATGTAGGTTATATAGTGATATAATGTAGCTGATAAGTTCCAGTGCAGGGTGTTAGGTAGTGTGATAGGAATTTCTGTGCTGTGATAGGGATTAGTGTCTCTGTTAGACACAGTGCTGTGATGTCACAACAATACTTAGTGCACCAATCAGTAATATCTACTCAGACCTGATAAAATGTGAAGTTGCATGTATTGCGCCCAAAAAATGTGCATCATTGGTGCCGATTTGCGCAAAAGCGAAAATAATGACTGGAGATCGCGAATTCTAGAGATTGTGAATATATTGCAAAAAATTTGCTAAATATTGCGAAAACAAATATTACCTATGCCGCTCATCACTACCCATTACCAGAATATGCTAAGTGCTACCTTATTTGTTTGGCGCAGTTAGACTTATGTGCCAGATGCCAGAAACTATGTCAGTCCCATTTAAGTGAAGGGGCCTGGACTGCAAAACAAAATATAGCCACAATACTATGAATAGCGTCGTGCTTGGAAAAGTAAATGCAGAGAGGAGGCAGCGGCACTCACAAAAGAGCCGCTGCCTCTTCAAACAACTGATCGGCAGTTGTGCTGAGTGTGCTGAGGGTTAGTGATGAGCGAGCAAGCTCGGCCGAATACCTGTTCGGCTCGAGCATCGCTATGCTCGGCACATGGCGGTACTCGGGCCAAGTACCGCATGTGCTCAAGCGCCATGCTTGAGTCTCCTCCCCGCACGTTTTGCGGCTGCCAATAAATGTACAGATAAGTACTGCCATCACTGTAATGCCAGTAGCCATGTTGCCTTCTGGCATTACAGTGATTGGCTGGCTGGAACTCATCATCGGGTATTATATAGCACCCGATGACACGTGCTCGGATCAGTCATAGTCAGGGAGAGCAGAGGGTAGGAAGGGAAAGGCAGTGTAGGGAGCGAAATTCGCAGTTATTATTCGAAGAAAGCTTTTCAAAGACCCAAAAGTCCTTTTAAGGACTACTCTGTGTGTGTGTGTTTTAGAGCAGCAATATATTTTTACCTGCGCTAAATTGATCAGTCTCAGGGACATCCGTGCTGAGGAAGGAACAGATAGTGCAGGGAGAGAAATTTGATCTTTTTACTGCCAAAAGCTTTTCAAAGACCCCAAAGTCCTTTTAAGGACTACTGTGTGTGTGTTTGACAGCATCAAGATATTTTTTTTTAATACCTATTAGTGACATATACTGTACATCATCCGCAGACTGTGTCTTTTTGCGTAAATTCAAATAATCAGCGCCACATTAATTGTCTATAGTGTGCTTTTAATACACATCCGTGACATATACAGTACTCCATCCGAAAACTGTTTCTTTAGCGTAAATTTAAATAATCAGGGGCCAGTCCTCATCTACTGTCTCTGTAGTGTGTGCGTGTAATACACATCCGTGACATATACAGTACTCCATCCGAAAACTGTTTCTTTAGCATAAATTCCAATAATCTGGGCCTAATCTAGTGTCCATAGTGCATTGTTTTATGTGACATATAAAGTACGCCATCCGAAAACAGTTTCTTTATGGCAAATTTAACTAATCTGGGCCTAATATAGTGTCCATATTCTGTGAGTTTCTGTGACATATACTGTCCTGCATCCGAAAACTGTGTAGCAGGCTGTAAAACAATCTGCGCCACATCTAGTAACAAAACCATTAACATGAAAAAGGCGGGCACTAAGGGACGGGGAAGTGGGCATGATGCTGATGGTGCATGCAGAGGCCCTGGGCGCAATGAAACTGTGCCTGCTACCAGTGCACCAGAAATAAAAAAAAACATCCACCGTACCCAGCTTCATGTCCAACTTAGCTGTCGGACCAGTGCAAACAGTTAAGCACCACCCTCCCTTCCACCAAGTCCAGTCTCTGTAGCCAAGAGTCTGGTCAACTGAATCCTCACTCTGATCATCCTTCCTCCCACCATGAAGAGACTTGCCAAATGAGTGATCCCACACTCGGATATTCTGAGGAGCTCTTTTCAGTGCCACTATTACATTTGGCCCAAGCACGCTTGAAGAGGGACCTGAGATATTGTGCCCTGATTCCTAACCTCTTGAGCCTTCACAGTCTCAAGAAGAGGACGGTGGTGAACGGCAATCATTCGTTCACGAGGTGGATGATGATGAGACAGTTGTGAACCACTGAGGTTGTGGTTAGGTCAAGTCAGGAGGATGAGGAGAGTGAGGAAGTGGAAGAGGAGGTGGTTGACGATGAGGTCACTGACCCAACATGGGAAGGTGAAAAGTCGAGCAAGGACAGCAGTACAGAGGGGGAGGGATCCGCAGCACCGCAACAGGCAGTGGGGTTGCAAAAGGGAGAAGTCGGCCCACATCAAACAGGCCCGCAACCGTTACACCCAGCACCCCTATGCGTAAATCTACCTTGCCAAGGGGTAGGTGTTCCGCAGTATGGCGCTTTTTTGAGGAAAGTGCAGATGACAAAAGAGTGGTAGTTTGCAACCTGTGCCGTACCAAAATGAGCCTGAGCGTGAACACTAGCAACCTCAACACCACCAGCATGATCCGCCACATGGCATCCAAGCACCCTAATAAGTGGGCCGAACGCCTGGGTCCACAATCTATGTCTGCGGATCACACCACTGTCTCCTCTTCCACTGTGTTAGGCACTGCTGGCTAATCCCCTGTCGAAGGCACAGGCCCGGATGCCCCTCACCCTGCACCTGGACCTTTGCATGAACCATCAGCAACAACATACACTTCCCTGCCCCAGTGCAGCGTCCAAATGTCCATAACACACTCATTTGAAGGCAAGAGCAAATACCCACTCACCCACAGGCCACTAAATGTGCAACTTTCGAAATTACTGCCACTTGAAATGTTGCCATATAGGCTTGTGGACACTGAGGCCTTCCGCAGCCTGATGTCAGCAGCCATCCCTCGGTACACAGTCCCCAGCTGCCACTATTTTTCACAGTGTGCCATGCCCACCTTACACCAGCATGTGTCCCAGAACATCACCCGTGCCCTGACCAATGCAATTACTGGGAAGGTCCACTTAACCATGGACACATGAACAAGTGCTGGTGGCCAGGGACACTACATTTCCCTGACCACACACTGGGTGAATGTTGAGGAGGCCGGGAGTGAGTCGTACGCTGGGATGGCACAGGTGCCACCCACGCCCACGATTGCGGGCCCTTCGTCCATCAGGGTCTCCACCAGCACCTATGTTACTGGCTCCAACCCCCACTTCTCCTCCTCCGCCGCCTCCTCCTCCACTTCCACTTCCAGGAGCAGTCAGCCATCAGTCGCTAGCTAGAAGCAGTGTAGCACTGCTGTGGGTAAGCGTCAACAGGCCATGCTAAAGTTGTTCTGCTTAGGGGACAAACAGCACACCGCCGCAGAGCAGTGGCAGGGTAAAGGGGCCAGACTGAGCTGTGTCTCTCTCCACTCAACCTACAACCAGGCATGGTTGTGTCTGACAATGGCCGAAACTTGGTGGCGGCTTTGGAGCTTGGCAACCTGACCAGTGGTATCTCTAGCTTTCAAATTTTGGGGGGGCACACTGGGGGCCAGGACAAAAGTAGGGGGGGCAGCTATAACAACGATACATTTACACAAGTATGCTTAGAAATGCTGCGATACTTTACACAATACCTAAAACCGCAATGGGGAAGAAAAAACCCAATCACTCAGATTTCAACATGTCCTAGCTGCCTGGGGATCTGTGGATGACACTTATGGAGGGGGATCTGTGGATGACACATACCGTTTATAGCATCTTATGCTATGTGTCATACACAGATCCACCCCATATCAGTGTCATACCGGGATCCCTCTCCCTATAAGGCCCAATTCACACATCTGAAATTTGCGTAACGGAATTGCGGACCCATTCATTTCTATAGGGCAGCACGACGTGCTGCCGTATACGGAAATGCGGACCCGCAATTCCGTTCAGACATTGCCGCTGTTACGGACGTCTGAATGGAGCCTAACAGTGTCATCCACAGAGTGGCACAGATCCCCCCCCCCCCATAACCGTGTCATCTACAGATCCCCCTCCCAATAACAGTGTCATCTACAGATTCCCCCCCCCCCCCCCCCGTAACAGTGTCATGACATCCACAGACCCCCGATCCCCCTCCCTATAACACTATAAGAGTATCATCCACAGATCACTCCCCCCTATAACAGTGTAATGACTCATGACATCCACAGACCACAGATCACCCTCCCACCGCTCACATTTGAACATGATTTCTCTAAACGGTAAAGTAGTAAACACTGTAATCATCCAGGCTGCACTGACATTAACTTTAGAGGGGTTCTGCACTTTCATTTAACTGATAATCTATCCTCTGGATAGATCATCAGCTTCTGATCGGCGGGGGTCAGACACCCGGTAACCCCGCCGATCAGCTGTTTGAGAAGGCCCACTGACTGACATCACGACTAGTATCAACTAGCCTGAGAGCGGCAAAGCTCTGTTCACTTGAATGGAGCTTAGCCCCGCCCCACGCTAGTTGATACTAGTCGTAACTCGTGACATCACTGGGCCGGCGGTAAACAGTGAGAAGGCCGTGCCTTCTCAAGCAGCTGATCGGTGGGGGTCCCGGGTGTCTGACCCGGGACCCCCACCGATCAGAATCTGATGATCTATCCAGAGTATAGATCATCAGTTAAATTAAAGTGCAGAACCCCTTTAACTTTTAAATCAGGAAGATTAAGGGGCAGCCGCCAGCCAGCTCTCCTCTCAGACTCTGAGTCAGATCTAAACTCTCTAGTTAGAATAGAAAGAGACTTAGTCAGTCCACTCAGTCACTAGTCACTACTTGTAAGTTGTACCTTATTATTATTAAGTTAACCTGCTACACCGTCACCACTAGGTCAGGCTCAGTCAGTCTCAGTCCAGTCTGTTCGGTATCGGTAGGGTAGGGTAGGGCCATGCCACGCCACGCCTCACACTGTCTGTCTCACAGTCTCTAGTCTGGGCCTGGCTGGTGAAAAGGGCTTCTGTCACCCCACTAAAGTAATTTTTTTTTGGCAACTTAAATTCCTTATAATGCGATATATCAATATAAAAAAACTGACTTTTATAATATGTAAATGAGCTCTCTACCAGCAAGTAGGGCGGTTACTTGCTGGTAGCAGCCGTATCCTCCTCTCATAAAGACGCCCCCTCCTCATGTTGATTGACAGGGCCAGCGAACGCGCTCGTCCTCTGGCTGGCCCTGTCTGCGTTCAAAATCTGGCGCCTGCGCCGTACCTGTCTTCAGTCGGCGCAGGCGCAGAGAGGAGGACGCTCGCTCGGCCGCTCCATCCTCAATGCGCCTGCGTCGATGACGTCACATCTACACCCGGCGCAGGCGCACTGAGGATAGAGCGGCCGAGCGAGCGTCCTCCTCTCAGTGTGCCTGCGCTGACTGAGGACAGGTACAGCGCAGGGGACTAGCGCATTCGCTGGCCCTGTCAATCAACATGAGGAGGGGGTGTCTTTATGATAGGAGGATGCGGCTTCTACCAGCAAGTAACCGCCCTACTTGCTGGTAGAGAGCTCATTTACATATTATAAAAGTCAGTTTTTTGAAGAAACTGCCCAACCAAAATGAGTAAGAGCATTATATATTGATATATCGCATTATAAGGAATTTAAGTTGCCAACAAAAAAAAAAAAATATGACTTTAGTGGGGTGACAGAAGCCCTTTAAGCAGCTGCTGCCAGTAGTTGAATGAATCAGAATCAGCTAGTCTCGACTAGCGGCGTGCTGATTTATGCACAGCACTGCCACTGAGTCTGACTGAGTCTGACTCAACTGGTCAGGTCCTGGGGCCGGGGGCAGGGCTAGGGACGCGGCGCAGCGGCGGTGGGTGGAGACTAGAGAGTGAGACCGCAACGGCACTGAGTTCGAGACTCAGTCAGATCAGATGTGAAGAAGATGTCTGGTAGGGCTGCCTAGTGCCTACGCAGTGCGCAGCACAGACCAACTAGTACCAAAATGAATGGGGGACATTTTAGTTGGGGGGGCACATGAGGGGGCACAGCTTGATGTAGGGGGGCCGTGGCACCCTCTGGCCCCCCCCCTGGCGACGCCACTGAACCTGACACACATCCCATGCCTAGCCCACGTCTTCAACTTAGTGGTTAGGCGGTTTATCAAAACCTACCCCAATTTGCCAGAGCTACTAGTGAAGGTGCACATTTCCGCAAGTTGTCCACAGCTTCAGCCGGGCTGTAAACGCTGCAGCAGTGCTTGCGGCTTCCAGATCACCGATTGTTGTGCGCCGTGAGCACACGCTGGAACTCTACGTTCCACATGTTGGCCAGGCTTTGTGAGCAGCAGACGACAGTTGTGGATGTGGAATACCAGCTGCAACATAGTCGTCGCCTTTCGAGTCAACTGCCACTATTCACAAGCGAGGAGTGGGCATTGATGTCAGACCTCTGTGAGGTTTTAAAAAACTTTGATGAATCCACACAGATGGTTAGTGGCGATAACGCTATTATCAGCGTAACCATCCCACTGCTGTGTCTACTCAAACGATCGCTGCTCACAATTAAGGACGACACTCTGAATGTGGCAGACGAGGAAATGGGGGAGGACATTACACAGGGTGATAGCCAGACCACCCACAGTTCATCTTCTCAGCGCACATTGGACCATGAAGAGGAGGAGCTGGAGACAGTTGCAACTACTAGGTGTCCAAGCTGGACACGTGGCATGAACTTGCGCTCTACACTTTGGAGGTGCTGGCCTGCCCTGTCGCCAGCGTTTTGTCTGAGCATGTATTTAGTGCTGCTGGTGGAATTATAACAGATAAGTGTATCCGCTTGTCCACTGGCAATGCTGACAGGTTGACTCAGATAAAAATGAACAAGGACTGGATTGCCCCTGACTTCTCAACTGCACCAGAGGAGAGCTGAGCTGATGATGAACATAAAGGCAATTTTCCCATGCACATTTTCCACCACAAAAAAAAGAGTATATGGTTGAATCTTGTTTTCTCCTCCTCCTCATCCAGATTGTATATATTTCTCCACTCTAATTTTTAATAGGGTCAGCTCAACTGCAGGCCCTCAACTCAAATTTTTTTATAGGGTCAGCTGAACAGCATGCACTCGCATATAATGTTTTACAGCATCATTTGAACAGCATGCATTCACATATAATGCTTTAGAGTGTCAGCTCACCTGCAGGCACTCACATATAATGTTTTACAGCGTCAGCTCACCAGCAGGCACTCGCATATAATGTTTTAGAGCGTCAGCTCACCAGCAGGCCCTTGCTCCTAATGTTTTAGAGGGTCAGCTCAGCAGCAGGCCCTCGCATATAATGTTTTACAGGGTCAGCTCAACTGCAGGCCCTCGCATATAATGTTTTACAGGGTCAGCTCAAATGGAGGCCCTCGCATATAATGTTTTACAGGGTCAGGTCACCTGCAGGCCCTCACCAAAAATCTTTTACAGGGTCAGCTGAACTTCAGGCCCTCGCATATAATGTTTTACAGGGTCAGCTCAACTGCAGGCCCTCGCATATAATGTTTTACAGGGTCAGCTCACCTGCATGCCCTCGCATATAATGTTTTACAGGGTCAGCTCACCTGCAGGCCTTCACCTACAATCTTTTACAGGGTAATCTCACCTTCTGATGACGACAGCAAAGTCTTGCCTGTTGGTACTCTGGCACACATCGCTGACTTCATGTTAGGCTGCCTTTCCCACGACCCGCATGTTATACACATTTTAGACAACACAATGTGACTCCATATATCAGAGTGCCCATTCACTTTTACATATTTGATTGACTTGGTGAGCAGGGTGTCGCACTAGATTGGAGCACCTATACATCATCAATAAAAGGGTGAGCTGTCCTATACCTTTTGCTTCGTTCAAATTACTGGTTGTTCACCCTTCTCGACCCCCTCTACAAAGAGAACTTCTCATCTCTCATTCCTCTGGTGGAGAGGACAAGCAAAACGGTGCTATACCAGAAGGTCCTTGTTGAAAAATTGCTCCAAAGTTGATAGGGCAGACATCCAAATGGATCGTCACTGTCAAGGGGACGTGCGATCGCCTAGAAGTTATCTAGAGTCAACAGTCCAGTCTCAGTAGCCAAGAGTCTGGTCAACACAATCCTCACCATGATGGCACACTGGGTGAACGTTGTGGAGGCCGGGAGAAAGTTGGCTGCTGGCACCAGACTTGCCCTTCAATAGATCCTCATTAACGGAAAGTGTACTCATTCCAATAACAGGGCCGCTTAGGAGTGCTGTATTGTTATTTATCGTCACTACCACCCCGAGTCGGGAGTGGGTAATTGCCGCGCGCCTGCTGCCTTACTTGCATGCTTCTGCTTCAATAACTGGACCCACCCTCTCTGGGTGGTTCACAATTAGGAAAAAAAAAGGGGCAAGGCAACAAGAGCCAATCAGATTTCAGCCATTGACCTCCCTTGGATGTGTTATCCCTTTCTCAAGCTCCCTCTCCGTCATCGAACCCTGATTCCCTGTTACCCGTGATCACCATGGTAGGTGCAGAAAAGAACATTGAAAGTTGATAGGGCAGACATCCAAATTGATTGTCGCTGTCACGGGGCAGTGCAATCACCCAGAGGTTATCTAGAGTCACCAATGCGGCAGCAGGCCCTCGCCCCTAAGGTTTTAGATGGTCAGATCAGCAGGCCCTTGCTCCAAATGTTTTTGAGGGTCACCAGCAGGCCATCAATCATAATTTTTCAAGGGTGTGTATGATGCCCTCCTTTATGTGTAACAAAGGGTGTTTTGGAGTGCCGATTCCTTGTAATTTTTGGCAGCCCTTTTACTTAGTGCATAGACTTTATGAGTGGAGGAGTCCCACTACCTGAACAATTGTACCACAATGTGAATGAGGCCCTCCTTTATGTGATATACAGGCTGTTTCAGAGTGCCCCTTACTTGTAATTTTTTGCAGCACTTGCACTTTATATACAATTGAATATACTGCAAAGAATGTTTCCTAACAATTTTTCTTGTAAAATAGATTTTTTCGGGGGGGGTTTTGTGCGTATTTTTGTCAGTCTGTAAAAGTGTGGCGTACAACTTGGACAACATAGTTCCCAGCAGCGACCTGGGAGTCAAAGATGCATCCAGACATCATCTCCATGCTGTTCCCGATCCATTTCGGTAGTGTTTCTGTCACTTTCTGACTTTTTCCAATGGACCAGGCACCCTCCGCTCTTCCGAGCAGGAGGTGCCTAGTTGTCTCCCATTAACTTCCATTATACTCGGGTGCTCGGCTGAGCACACGAATATAGCAATGTGTTCGGGCGAACACCCGAATACTTTGGTGCTCGATCATCACTACTGAGTGTCGGACCTTCACCGATCTGTTATTGATAACCTTACCTGAAGATAGACCACCTGAAGATAGGCCATCAGACTCTCGGAAAAAACATTCATTTATGTTATCTCTGAACTAGAAACCTGTGAGCAAAAATAAACATGACACAAATAGAAAAAAATTATATATTACAACTTCTTGTTTTATGCTGGAACCGGACCCAACTGATGATATGTTTGTGCACTATATTCAATGGCCCAGCGGGCTTCCAGATGTGCTTTATGATGTCTATGTATTTTCCTAGTAGACAGTAAACAGTTAAACCTTAAGAACCAGTTGCTAGGTGGGGCTGTGCATTTCTCCCCATAGTGAGTGGTTAGAAGAGCATACTCTTTCAAGAGATTTACGTACCTGGACATGGCTTACAAGCACACTCTGTAAGTTGCTAAAGATCCACATCCCACTGAGTAAAGCAACCTGTGAAAAAAGAGCAGAACTTAGACTGAAGTTGACGGCTGCCTCGTGGTTGCATAATGAAGGTGAAGTGTTGCACCCTTATTTCTGGATGTTTGTGCAGAGGTCCGCTGGAGAGGTGCAGTGTGAGGAATATTGCTTCACAGAAAACCTTGACCTGTTAACTGCAGCCATGTAACCTGTGAAAATTGTGGAATTTGCAAAGCTGTGTAAGAACTGCCAGTCCATGCATGCAAAGAACTGTGTCTAATGTACCTGAACTTGATCCTTCATTAAAGAACTGTTCTGCTGTCCAAACTCATCATTGCCACCAGGCTGCAGTGGACCCTTGCACTTTGCAATTCATCACTGTCAAGGGCACCCCGAACCACCACCAGGCAGGTTAAACCTTAGAACCAGGGTGGCCCCAAAAAGAATAAGGGTGTGCCCTTCCCATTACTGCATGGCCCAGGGGAGCATCAAAGTGAGTAACAACTACAACCACCATTCTTGCTACCATCAGCCCTCTCCACCTCTCCTGGGCTGCTGCATATGCTACTTTATTTGGCGCAGGGAGACATGCACCAGGTGTCAGAAACTGTTACATAGAAAACCATTTCAGTACTGTAAGGAAACTGCACTGGTTAGCCAGGTATAAGGGAACCCATCCTTACAGTCTTATTTTTTAGCTTGTACAAGAATGAAGAGCTGTACAGGGAGAGTCACCCATGCTAGGAGCAGGGGCGTACATAGAAATCATGGGGCCCCATAGCAAAACCCAGAATTGAGCCCGCCCTCCCCTCCTTGCAATAAAAAATAGAATTATTGTAGCTGGTCCGTTGGGGTGTGGGGTTTAATCTGATATTGATGAGAAAAAAAGCTTGTGAAGTGTTTTTCGTGAGTCTTTTTTTTACTTTTAATAAAATTGTATGTGTATTATGTTTGTTATGTCAGCACGCAGCATCTAAAGTGTGACAATGGCAGAACTGGAACTAGCTCCAATCCTGCCAGCTGCAGCAATGTGTCACCTGCATGTTATAACGGACACCAACAGGAAATGGTGCAAGCTCAACTCCTGTGTCTGCACCATGTATGTGCATGTACATAGCAGTAGCAGAAGATAATGAGGATTTTAATTTTTTTTTATATATATGTATATATACTTACTACAAGTTCTGAGGGGGGTCCAGTCCCTGCCCCCCCCCCCCTACATTTCCCTAATAGAAATAGGCTATTACTAATAGAGCAATAAGGGGCAGAGACTGGACCTGTCTCAGAACATGAAGTATACACTCACCTAAAGAATTATTAGGAACACCTGTTCTATTTCTCATTAATGCAATTATCTAGTCAACCAATCACATGGCAGTTGCTTCAATGCATTTAGGGGTGTGGTCCTGGTCAAGACAATCTCCTGAACTCCAAACTAAATGTCAGAATGGGAAAGAAAGTTGATTTAAGCAATTTTGAGCGTGGCATGGTTGTTGGTGCCAGACGGGCCGGTCTGAGTATTTCACAATCTGCTCAGTTACTGGGATTTTCACACACAACCATTCCTAGGGTTTACAAAGAATGGTGTGAAAAGGGAAAAACATCCAGTATGCGGCAGTCCTGTGGGCAAAAATGCCTTGTGGATGCTAGAGGTCAGAGGAGAATGGGCCGACTGATTCAAGCTGATAGAAGAGCAACATTGACTGAAATAACCACTCGTTACAACCGAGGTATGCAGCAAAGCATTTGTGAAGCCACAACACGCACAACCTTGAGGCGAATGGGCTACAACAGCAGCAGACCCCACTGGGTACCACTCATCTCCACTACAAATAGGAAAAAGAGGCTACAATTTGCACGAGCTCACCAAAATTGGACTGTTGAAGACTGGAAAAATGTTGCCTGGTCTGATGAGTCTCGATTTCTGTTGAGACATTCAAATGGTAGAGTCCGAATTTGGCGTAAACAGAATGAGAACATGTATTCATCCTCTGATGGCTACTTCCAGCAGGATAATGCACTATGTCACAAAGCTCGAATAATTTCAAATTGGTTTCTTGAACATGACAATGAGTTCAAATGGCCCCCACAGTCACCAAATCTCAACCCAATAGAGCATCTTTGGGATGTGGTGGAACGGGAGCTTCGTGCCCTGGATGTGCATCCCTCAAATCTCCATCAACTGCAAGATGCTTTCCTATCAATATGGGCCAACATTTCTAAAGAATGCGATCAGCACCTTGTTGAATCAATGCCATGTAGAATTAAGGCAGTTCTGAAGGCAAAAGGGGGTCCAACACCGTATTAGTATGGTGTTCCTAATAATTCTTTAGGTGAGTGTATGTCTATGGGGGGTTGTGTATAGTTGGAGCAGGAAGAGCCTTCATACGGTGCTCTTATTACTCCTGTAATGACGCTGGACTGAGGCACATCCGCAGGCAAAGTTTGAAGCAGAGCCAAGAGTGGAGGTTAGGTGGCACTGTCTACAAGTCAGCTGACCAGTCAGGAGCAGAGCATCTCCCTGCTGATTGGCCAGCCGACTGTTCTCACAGATAGAAGCTGATGCTGGCAGCAGTGGCAAGTAGTAGGGGCTTCAGAAGGAGTATTCAGGAGGGCTGGCATTTATCTGTCCAGCAACTGTATGTGGCGTGTATTCAGGTCAGAAAGGGGGTGGGGCCATTCAACCTGGCCGGGCCCCCGAAGCTCACGGGCCCCATAGCAACTGTGTGGTCTGCCGCTATTGATGGTATACCACTGGCTAGGAGATCTAACCTATCACCCCTTACTACACTCAAACCTTAGATGACATTAATGGATCATGCACAATATGGTTAGCACATGATGCAATAATGTTTCGTGCTGCACATTTCCTGCCGTCCAGTGGATCTCAGTGCTTCGAGAGAGGAAGAATGTGGCCTGACACATCTTCTTAGCCAAAGCTCAGGAATTGACTGTGGTGATCAATATGCATGTGTGGTAAGCTGTATGCAGTCTTTAATCTCTGCCTTCAGGGCAGTAAAGAGATAGCATTTGCACTTGGGCACTGGTGCCCGAGGGGTTAGTCTACAACCTGTGACTTTCCAGTCAAAATTACAGTTCCCAGAATAGCAAGAAATCTGCAGACTATACAACTATAACAGAACAGTTGGTTGCATATATACATATAATCCCTCAGTTAATTATATTAACTACTCACTTAGAAAATCTGGTGTTCATACAGCCTCTTTTGTTGTCCTGCATTGATAACATTGACTACTCACACACAGTATTGGCCATTTCGCATTGTTTGCCCGCGAACATATGCGGGCTGCCATCTTTTTCACAAGTCCGGCGAGCCGGTCTGAAAACAAGTGCGGTCAGTGGGAGCAGGCAGTTCCGAGAACAGCCCGATGAAGGCCCCCGGTTGCTGTTCTCGGAACTGCGACCGCACTTGTTTTCAGACCGGCTCGCGCACAGGCACAGGTAAGGGCTTACCTGTGCCTTGCCGGACTTGTGAAAAAAGATGTCAGCCCGCATATGTTCGTGGGCGAACAATGCGAACTGGCCATCACTGCTCACACATTATGGCTGCAGCCAATCACTGTCTGCTGCACTGTGGCTGCTGTGCTCACATGGGAGTCGTTGAAACATCATCACAGGAAAGCAACAGGAAGCTGCACTAGCACCAGAGCAGCAGTGGGTCTTCCAAGTGATTCATATTTCTTTTATCAAATTAGTATATCCCATGCATTCAAAGCATTCCCTTTAAATATGTAAAAGCAAGGGCATACCTACCACAGAGGCAAACTATGCAGCTATCATGAGGCTCTTGGAGATCCCCTTTGCTGCTTGGTACCAAGAACCAGGGCAACACCTCCCCTTCAGGACAACTGCAAAATGTCATGAAGAGGAAAAAAACACCAGGCCTTCTGTTCTGGGCAAAATGAAGCACCATCATGGGAGAATGTTTGATGTTTCCTATGTGGTCTCCACTTTTTATGCATGACACTGTATACAAAGTACATAAATAACTTAAAGCACATATTAAACAACACATACATTGCTAGCTCCCCAATGACACAGTGTGATGGGTTAATGCGGTTCTGTGAAGTCATCAAGTAAGGAAGTTATATCATGCACAGGGTTTTGACACACGTCAAAGGAATTTGCGATTGATTAGAATAAATAAAAAAACAGCCATGACTAGAGATAAGCGAATCAAAGTTGACGAAGTGGAATTCGATCCGAATTTCATGAAAAATTGGATTCTCTTCGTGGTAACGAATCACATTTTTCCTAAAATGGCTGCTGCATGTGTTAGGACATGGAGCAAGGAAGTCTGGGAACGAGGGAACACCCACAATGACATGCATGCAGCCAATCAGCAGCCATCCAGCCCTGTGATGTCACAGCCCTATAAATAGCCTCAGCCATCTTGGATTCAGCCATTTTCCAGTGTACTTAGTGCAGGGAGATTCATCAGCAGGCGCTAGGGACAGTGGTAGAAAAGACTTTAACACTTTTATTTTGATGTAAAGAAGTTTAGGGAAAGGATAGGGAGGAATCATTCCACAGTATTGAAGAAGAACAGGGTTCAATAAGAGACTTTACAGCCTTGGTAATAGGAACAATCCTATTACACCTTGCTGTACTGGCTGCAGATCCAAATTGCCATTATACAGCTCTGTAATTCCAGCAAACCGTTCTTGTTATTGGGGTGCAAGTGGTATTTTACGCAGCCATTAACAGGGTTTATTACAAAAAAATATTTCTATGTCTTATTTGCCCTTGTGTAGAGATGGCCTTGTGGTTTGCCAGGCGACCGTTTTGCGGCAAACTTTGCTCGTTCGCGATTCGCCGAACATGCGAATATATAGCAATGTTCGCATGCGCCATATTCTTTTGCATTGCGCCAAACTTTTACCCATGACACATACATCAGGTGGGACAGGACAGCCAATTGATGGTGGGACAGGACAGCCAATTGAGACTAGATGGGCCAAATGGTTCTTATCTGCCGACACATTCTATGTTTCTATGTTTCTATGAGACGTTTCAGCACATGGACACACCCCCACCCTATAATAGAACCCGATCTGGCAGCCATTTTATATTCTGTGTTTTGCCAGTGTAGGGAGAGGTTGCTTTGTGGAGCAGGGACAGACTGTTAGGGACACCAAACACTAGCTAATAGGGCCACAAAAGTCCTTTTAAGGGCTGCTATCGATAGGTGTGATATACTGAGGGGAGTGATATACTTATAATATACTTTCCAACATAGAAAGTATATTATAGTGCATTTGTATTGTGCAGCAGTTGTGTGAGGTTCTGCTGCGATACCGGAGGTATATAGAGGGACAAGCATTATTGGAACAACTGTTTGCAACGGGTGTGATATACCTGTTGCCCCCAAAAAAACTAATTGAGGGGTGGGATAAACCTGCTTCCGCAAAATACTGATTAGGAGTTTGATATACCTTCCTCCACAAAATACTGATTGAGAGGTGCGATATACCTCCTTCCACCAAAAATTGATTCAGGGGTTCTATATACCTGTTTCCACAAAATACTGATTGAGGGGAGCAATATCCCTGCTTCTACAAAATACTGATTAAGGGGTTCTATTTACCTACTTCCACAAAATACTGATTGAGAGAACGATATACCTGCGTCCACCAAATATTGATTGAGGCCTACGATACATGGGCTTCCATAAAATACTGATTGAGGGGTGCGATATACCTGCTTCCACCAAATACTGATTAAGGGGTTTGACATACCTGCTTACACAAAATACAGATTGCTGGGTGCGATATACCGGCTTCTACAAAATATTGATAAAGGGGTTCCATATACCTGCTTCCACAAAATACTTATTGAGGGGTGCTATATACCTACTTCCACAAAATACTGATTAAGGGGTTTGATATACCTGCTTCCACAATATACAGATTGAGGGGTGCGATATACCTGTTTCCACAAAATACTGATAAAGGGGTTTAATATACCTGTTTTCACAAAATACTGATTGAGGCGTGAGATATACCTGCTTCCACCAAATATTGATTCAGGTGTTCTATATACCTGTTTCCACAAAATACTAATTGAGTGGTGCGATATACCTGCTTCCACCAAATATTGATTCAGGGGTTCCATATACCTGTTTACACAAAATATAGATTAAGGGGTGCGATATACCTGCTTCCACCAAATATTGATTTAGGCCTGCGATACACCGGCTTCCACAAAATACTGATTGAGGGGTGCAATATACCTGCTACCACCAAATATTGATTCAGGGGTTCTATTTACCTGTTTCCACAAAATACTGGTTATGGGGTGCAATATACCTGCTTCTACAAAATACTGATTAAGGGGTTCTACATACCCGCTTCCACAAAATACTGATTGAGGGGTGCGATATACCTGCTTCCACAAAATACTGATTAAGGGGTTCTATATACCTACTTCCACAAAATACTGATTGAGAGAACGATATACCTGCGTCCACCAAATATTGATTGAGGCCTACGATACATGGGCTTCCATAAAATACTGATTGAGGGGTGCGATATACCTGCTTCCACCAAATACTGATTAAGGGGTTTGACATACCTGCTTACACAAAATACAGATTGCTGGGTGCGATATACCGGCTTCTACAAAATATTGATAAAGGGGTTCCATATACCTGCTTCCACAAAATACTTATTGAGGGGTGCTATATACCTACTTCCACAAAATACTGATTAAGGGGTTTGATATACCTGCTTCCACAATATACAGATTGAGGGGTGCGATATACCTGTTTCCACAAAATACTGATAAAGGGGTTTAATATACCTGTTTTCACAAAATACTGATTGAGGCGTGAGATATACCTGCTTCCACCAAATATTGATTCAGGTGTTCTATATACCTGTTTCCACAAAATACTAATTGAGTGGTGCGATATACCTGCTTCCACCAAATATTGATTCAGGGGTTCCATATACCTGTTTACACAAAATATAGATTAAGGGGTGCGATATACCTGCTTCCACCAAATATTGATTTAGGCCTGCGATACACCGGCTTCCACAAAATACTGATTGAGGGGTGCAATATACCTGCTACCACCAAATATTGATTCAGGGGTTCTATTTACCTGTTTCCACAAAATACTGGTTATGGGGTGCAATATACCTGCTTCTACAAAATACTGATTAAGGGGTTCTACATACCCGCTTCCACAAAATACTGATTCAGGGGTGCGATATACCTGCTTCCACAAAATATTGATTAAGGGGTTTGATATTCCTGCTTCCACAAAATACTGATTGAGGGGTGCGATATGCCTGCTTCCACCAAATATTGATTCAGGTGTTCTGATTACCTGTTTCCACAAAATACTGGTTGAGGGGTGCAATATACCAGCTTCTACAAAATACTGATTAAGGGGTTCTACATACCCACTTCCAGAAAATACTGATTGAGGGGTGCAATATACAGGCTTCTACCAAATACTGATTGAGGCCTGCGATATTCCTGCTTCGACAAATAGTGCTCTTCTCTAGATACTTTGGCACAGGGTCATTTTGAAAATGACAAGCAGAGGAAGAGGTAGGCCGCTCCGCAGGGGTGGTAGGGGTCGGGCAGGTGCACCAGGAAGTGGGAAGTTGGAGAAGGCTTGTGCAATTACATCAAAGGATGCACCAGAGTTGGTTGAGTGGCTCACTCAGCTTTCCGCTTCTGCACCCTCCTCATCCTCTGTATCTGCACCCTCCTCACTCTCTGCTGTGTGCACCCCCAAAGACACCACCACCTTGACCACCATAGCCCCTCCACTCGAGTCAGAGGAATTATTTTCCCATCCATTCCCAGACCTTACCTATGCGCAGTCATTCTTGGAATTGGATGAGGAAGAGGAAGTAGAAACGGCCGCCACCCAGCGGTCTGACGACAGTACTCAGATCAGCCCAAGGAGGGTGGTCACGCTGTTGCTGCCTAATCCCAGATCTCTAATGCTAGTGGTGGTGAAGGTGACGATGATGACGTGTCGATAGACGTCACGTGGGTGCCCACAAGAGAGGAAGAGGTTCTGAGGGAGAGACAGAGATGCACATAGGGAGGAGAAGGAGGAGAAGCAGGCAGAACTCGCATTGCATAGGAGGCAAAAAGCAGACTGAAAATGTATCTGGAGCAAGCCATCCGCCATGCACGGTCACATCTTGCACTCCCAGGACGCCGGCACATGGCTCCGCAGTGTGGGCTTTTTTTAACGTGTCAGCTGCTGACAATAGTGTTGGCATCTGCAGACTGTGCTGTCAACACATAAGTCGCGGCAAGCCCAACACTCACCTAGGGACGACCGCCTTAAGAATGCACCTGGCCTCCCATCACCAACCCCAGTGGGAGCAACGCCGTCAGAATCCACAAAGCCACACTCCCAGCACTCCACATCCTGCCTCTTCTCCTTCTCCTTTCTCCTCCCATTTGTCCTCCACTCCACCTTCCACTGTGCTGTCGTCACGTTCATCAGGCAGAAGGCAGGCTTCCACGTCCCAAATGTTCGAGCGTAAAAAGTTGATGACACCGGATTACCTTCTTGGGCAATGGCTGACCGCTGGCTTGTCGGAATTGCTAGCCCACCAAATACTGCCATATAAACTGGTTAGACTCGGAGGCCTTTAGAAAATTTGTGGCCATTGGCACACCGCAATGGAAAGTCCCCGGAAAGAAATATTTCTCCCATAAGGGCATCCCAGAGCTATATGGCCACGTTCAGCAGCAATTGAAGATATCTCTGGCGGTGCCAAGATACATCTGACCACAGACATGTGGTCTAGCAAACACAGGCAGGGAAGGTACATAACTTTTACTTCCCACTGGGTGAACCTTCTGATGGCCGTCAAGCATGTAAACCGTGGCTCCCGTGTGGATTTGGTGTTACAGCCAAGGATTGCATGCAGGCCTGTCTCTTCTTCACCTCTTCCTTCTCCATCCTCCGTCTCCTCCTCGGCTGACTCCTCCTTTTCCACTGCTACCGCTTCTTCCGCTGCGCCCCCCAAGCTCCCCAGAACCTATTTGATGTGCCAGGTGAGACATTGCCATGCTGTGCTGCGGATGTTGTGTCTGGAAGCCAAGAGCCACAGTGGTCCTGCACTGCTTTCAGCTCTGCAGTCACAGGCCTATCAGTGGCTAACTCCACTCAACTTGACAGTTGGTAAAGTGGGGTACGACAACGGTGACAATCTGCTGACCGCGCTGAAATAGGGCAAAATGACACACATGCTGTGCATGGCACACGTCCTGAACTTAGTCGTGCAGCGAAGATCTTACACGGCCATGGCTCGCCTTGCTGACGTTCAGCGGCGACACCACTTGCCTGTCAGATGTCTGATTTGTGACAGCCAGACGCGCTGAAACTCCACCTTGTATATGCTTTATAGGCAGCTCCAGCAGCAACGTGCCGTTAACAACTACCTGTACGAACTCTGCAGCAGGACAGGTTCTGGGAGCTTGTTTTTTTTTACTGCGCCAGTGGCTGCTCATGCGCAACGCATACAGACTTCTGCGGCAATTTGATGACATCACCAAACTGGTCAGTCGCAGCCAGGGTGCCATCAGTGACATCGTACCTTACGCTTTCTTTCTGGAGCGTGCATTGCATCGTGTCATTGATCAAGCCATCAAGGAGCTGGAGCAGGAAGATGAGGAAGTCGCAAAGCTGAATGAATTCCCAGAAGCGGCTACTTCATCTGAGACAAGTCAGCAGGAGTCTGAAGAGGAGTAAGAGGAGGATGGTGGCTGGGGGGAGGAGGAGGATGTAACGGAACGCCTAGCACCCCGACCGGGTACCTCCGTCGATAGATGCTCCTAGTGCTTCCAGAGGACTCCAAGCACTCCACTTGACACCGTCAGCACTGCAGACCCCACAAACCGCCGAAGCTTGGTGGAGGTCTTGCCGTCTCCTACCCACCCTGGACCTACGACAAGGCTCCAGGCTCCGGTGGGTGAACCTCTCCTACATCCAGAGAGCAGGAACCAGGCACAAGCTCTTACAAGAGCTTCTACTCAGGGGAGTATTGTGATATAGCAATCCCCAAGAGTGTAGTTATCGCATTTCCCAAACATGAGCCAAAACTTCATGAAGGTATAAAGCAGCACACTTTATTGAGGGCTACCCGCCCGTATTTATGCAGGTCCCCATCTGGTAGACACGCCCCTAGGGGACCAGAAGGAAGACTGTGACACAGGACAGATATGCAGCAACTCAGGATACACAGACACAACACATCCCCACAATGCATCATGGTTTCCTCCTCTCTGCCCTGGAGACACCCGAGGAGCAATTCAATTATCTCTCAGGACGAAGGGAAATCGCCAATACACATGTGGAGACAACAGGACAGAAATCACCACCCAAATACACAATGTCACACCCCCACAGCAAACACAGACATTTAACATATCCCCAGATAGCTCAAGTCTGAGTGCATATCATTAGGTGAATGGCACTCAGAATACACGAATACAATAAAATTAGCTATCTGGGTACCCTCACATAACAAAATACAATTCCAAAGACAGATTTAAGCTGTGCGGCCAGTCTGTCTTCTCCTTTAAAGTTAGTATGGGCCATAATCCTGAGGCAAGAGTCTGGTAAACAGGCCTCTCCAAAACCCAGTGGCGAGGTTGGTTTCGCCACAGAGGAGGAGCAAAAAGAGCAGGCTTTGCTGAGGACTTTAAACTTCTCGGGGATCCCTGGTGTTGTCCGTGGCTGGGGGGAGGGTCAAAGGACGACATTCTCCTGGGCGATGAGCAGGAACCAGGGCACTCCACTGCTTCCAATTTAATGTTTAAAGAGGGACCCCAGTATAAAAAGCATAAAGGGCAAGGACCAGTACTGTGTGGCAACGTAGTTAGACCCCTGGTACTAACACAAAATGCATATCCACTGCATACTGCCACAGTCTGTCGGGGTCATCTGCGTTCTCTTCGTCATTGTCCCCCAGCTCCTCCTGCTCCTCCTATTCCTCCTGCTACTCTCCTGTTGCTTGGGATGAAAAACCACCTAGTTGTGTATAACATTCATGGGCGTTTATGTCCTCCTTGTAGTCCTCATCCTCCTGCTCCTCCTAAGGGCTCAAGCGGTGTCAGATGTAGGTGCCATGTCCTTTGTCCCCTTTGCCAACCAGATTTCTCAGCATCCCCTCCAGGATGTGAAAGAGTGCAATTACATCATTCATCCTGTAGTTCTGCCAACAGACAAATAAAGTGGTCTCCTTAAACTGCATGAGAAAATGGCATGTGTCACACATGAGCTGACACTGGCTAACGTGGAAGTTACAACAGGCAGTGGAAACGTCGCATATCATGTTGGGGCATGTTGGGGAAGAGCATTTTGCCTTTGCAACTCAAGGATCGTGTGTTTTGCATGGTAAGATTGGCTGAGGTGCATGCACCGTTTCCTGGACATTTTTGACAGCTCTTGCAGTTCTTTGGAAGACTTGAGGAACTGGTTAACAATGAGGTTGAAAACATACGCCACGCAGGGTGCATGGATCAGCACTCCCTGATGCAAAGCAGACAAAATGTTCTTCCCGTTATCAGTAACTATGGTTACTATCTCCAACTGGTGATGAGACAGTCAGTGTTCTATTTTTCAATTGATAATGCACAGCAGTTCCTCTCCGGTGTGGCTCCGCTCACCAAGGCTGACCAGGTGCAGAACCACGTGACAATGCCTAGGTTTGCGTAGGTGATATGCTAAGGGACCACTGTTAATTGTGCTTAGAGTGGAGGTTGAGGACAAGTTGGAGGCGGAGAAGGACATTGGATAAAAGAGAAAATAGTAACAAGGGCTGAGCCTTTGACTCCCAAGTAAAACGGGTATTTAATACAAGCGGCTGAAGTGGCTGAAAACATCCAGACAGGTAACTGCAGCCACAGCGCTGAAGTGGCTGAAAACGCCGGGACAGGTATTCACGGATATAGCACTGCAGCCACGTGGGACGCCACTGTGAGCGCAGCACAATACCGCATCGCCTCTATATACATATGTGGCTATACAGATACTGTCATTGATACCTGAAAATAGCGGCACTTGTTTAAATCTGAGCCTCACATGATATGCATAAAAAACACCTGGGCAGTATATGAAAAGACACATCACACGTCTTATAGATATATATATGAAGCCATATATGTGCTGTCATTTAGCGGCTGCCTCTCAAAATTGGGGTTACATGTTACAGATATAATACGCCCAGGCCTGCATATGTTAGTAGATATTGAAAGACATTATTAAGGCGCATAGTGGATTTATGAATTATATATCTTCTGGATTATATATCTTCTGGAATATAATGAAAAGAACCTTTTATATGCAATTGCATGAAGAATATTTTATAATATCATTATATAATGTGTCCTGCAGAATTTTTGGAAATATATAACTGTCACAGTGAATATCACCATCAGGGAACTTTTCACTTATAATCATTCAGTATAATATAACAACCAGTGGATTACTTTTTTTTTTTTTTTTTTTTGTAATTTAAAAATAATCATGTATATATACTTTAACTGTTTAATACTTTGGTTTTAATGATTAAATGATGATATAGTAATACATATTCTCAGTGCATATTTCCATTTTTAGTGTTCCAAGTGGAGAGTGCTCAGCCCTTGTTACTATTTTCTCTTTTATCCAATTATTTTTTAACAGGGTGAGTCAATTGGGCTTTGCAGCACCCCTTCCGTAATAAGTGGAGGGTGAGCCACTATATCCATATTACTAGAGAAGGACATTGGAGCAGAAATCCCAGCCTTACAATACAGAGGTGGCATTGCCATCACCTGGCCAAGTTGCTGGTGTGCCTGGTCCGGAACCACATTTACCCAGTGGGCTGTGAACGACATATATTGTCCTTGACCATAGTTACATCTCCATACGTCAGCGCTGGTGTGACCTCTACCAGACACTAAGAGGCCCAAGGACTGACCCACTTTCTGCTCAACATACATGTGCAGGGCTAGTACAACTTTTTTGGAAGCGTAATGTCGGCTTGGGACTGGCCACCTTGGCTGGACACAAGTCATCAGTTCTCTGAAATGAGTCAACTACATGAAAAGGGAGGGACTCTAGTACCAGCAACTTGACCAGGTGCACATTCAGCTTCTGCACCATTGGATGAGTGCATGCATACTGTTGTATTTTTGCAATCACCTCGGTGATCGACTGCTTTGTAACAAGTGGAAAAGGAAGAGGAGCATCAGGAGCAATAGACAATATTCAAAACAATGGGAATTAATAACAGCTTCCTTCTGCTGACGTTGTCAAGTCCTGACTGCTGCAGAGGTGATGTAGTCCAGTGGGAGATGCAACGGTTGCTGCATCAGGCTGTAAGACTAAAGATGTGGCACTTTTTTCCCACGCCACTATATGGTGATGCTCCATGTGTTGATGCAGGGCCATCATGCCAACATTAGCACCCTGGCCATGCCTACCTTCTGCCCACATATCTTGCATACTGCCATGCTAATGCCCCCCAGCGACTTGGTAAAACATTCCCACACTGGCGAGTATGGCATTTCCCTCCACCACTGAATGATGCCTGCATGCCGCTGCTTTTATGAACCTGTGCACTGCTATTGTGTTTCTCACAGGTAGTCTCGTGAGCAGCAGACGGTGTACCCTCCCGAGTTTGGCTGCATATCTCCCTCTGCTTCCACCCTGCTGTGTCATGGGAACAATTTTACCCTGCTGTCTCCCAGGCATGCTTCCACCCTGCTGTCTCATGGGCATGCTTCCACCCTCACCCCCTGTGTTGCTGATGCTTTTTCTTCACCCAGAAACCACGTGTGATCGGCTGCATCATCTACATCTGTTTGGTTGTCAATTGTGTCACCCACACCTGTCTCTTGCACATATCCCTGACCTCTCACAACATGTTCTCCCACTCGACTATCATCATCGGTAGTTATATGCCTAGAGGAGTTTGCAGCAGACCTCTTCTCCAAGTCTGGGCTGGCCTGTAACTGATGACTGTCCTCACAAAGCTCATCGTTTTTGCTACTACCGGTTCCTTTTAGGACTCAGGCAACTGTCTGTTGGACATAGTGTGCAGTAACTGTATCAGTAATGTAACAAATTAACTAAGAATGTGGCAGAAGTTCAATAAGATTCACACAGCGATATATTAGACTGCCCATTAATACTGAGGCTCAGTAATTCTATGTATATAGATTAACTGGGATTGTGGCAGCAGTTCAGCAAGATGCACATGGTGATATATTAGACTGCCCTTTAATACTGGGGCACAGTAATTTTATGTAAACTAAAGTATTAATGGGGATTGTGGCAGCAGTTCAACAAGATGCACACAGTGATATATTACACTGCCCTTTAATACTGAGGCATAGTAATTCTATGTATAAACTAACAGATTAACGGGGATTGTGGCAGCAGTTCAACAAGATGCACAGGGTGATATATTAGACATCACAGGGGATGGCTATCTGTGGATTGGCTGGTTGCATAACATTATGGGTCATATATAATTATAACATGTGCTGCAGCCATTTTAGAAAAAAAAATGATTTGTTACCACAAATCACGAGGAAATTCAGTTTCATGGCAAAATGAATTTTTCCTAAACTTTGGATCAAATTCCACTTCAGATGCTTCGATTCGCTCAACACTAATCACCGAAATAGTACAGACCAGCATAATAAAGGCTACATTACTTGAAACCCAAGAAAAACAAATAAAAAAAGTTGCAGAATTGCTTTTTTTAAATTCTTCAACCCAAAAATAAAGAGGCCTTCTACAATAGCTATTTCTATAGATGAGAGTGAGAAAAATTTGAGGATTCGTGGTTTGCGGACTGAAATACTGATACAGTTGTGTGCATGAAAACTTAACCAATAAATTATATGTATCCAACAATGGTGAACTGCATAACATATTACTGGCTAAATAAAATGTAAAAAGTTTGACTCGCTTCAGCAAATGGCATTTATCATGTGCACAAAGTTAATACAAGGCACTTACTAACGCATTGTCCAAATTGCTTTCTTTGCTGGCTTGATTCATTTTTCCATCACATTGTACACTCCTGGTATCCTGAGCTTATGGCCACCACTGCAGTGCAGATATGAGGTAGCATAATACATTAGTAAGTGGCTTGTATAAACTTTGTCTACATGATAAATGTCATTTGCTGAACTAAGACAACCCCTTTAATGATTTAGTATAGACCAAAACTATGACATTGCACTTGGACCAAGAAACTTTGAAGATCGTCTCAATATAAAAATATTTAACCCCTTTAACCGCCTCCGGACCGCCTAACGCAGGATTGCGTTCCGGCGGTGGTCGATTTATTCCTCCGTCACGCTTCGGCGTGTCATTTCGCGAGACGAGAGATTGCGCGCATAGCCGGCCCGCGCATGCGCAGTGCGGGCCGGCAAAAGTTAAAGGAGGAGTTCGTCACCAGCCTGCCAGCCAATGATCATCGCTGGCAGGCTGGTGATTTTCCAAAAATCGAATCACAAGCCATTTAACACATTATATTTATAAATATAATGTGTTAAATGGCTTCTGTGCTCTCTGCTGGTTCCTTTTCGTCGGTCTGTCCCAGCAGAGAGCACACATCACTGTGAGTACACCAAACACTATACATTTAGCCCCAGATCACCCCCCCCATCACCCCAATTAACCCCTTGATCACCCCTGTCAATCACTAGTGAAAGGGAAAAAAGTGATCAGTGTAAACTGTCACTTTTTTTTTTCACCAGTATTGACTGCTAGGTTTTAGGTTAGTTTAGGCCCCTTTGGTAGGTAGTTAGCGTCAGTTAGCGCCCAGCCCACCGCACTGCAGTCACTGATTCGCTGATTAGCGTATCGATAATCAGCATTGGTACTTTTATAGTATCTGTAAGTGATCAGAACTGATCACAGTCAGATCTATAATAGTATTAGTGTCACCTTAGCTCGCCCTCCACCCAAAACGCAGTGTTTGCCCGATCAGGCCTGATCGGTCGCCCACACGTGCGTTCACCCATGCCCTTGACAAATTTTTTATTTTTTTTTATCACTGCACAATCACTTCACAAGCGCTGCGGCGATAAAAAAAATCACTTTTGATATTTTTTATCAATCGCAGCGGCTTCCTGTACTTCGCTAGCCTCCCATTTTTAAGACAGGCTTGCTTTTTTTCTTGGGTAGTCTC